>NC_068405.1:10033027-10333027 GCF_023724105.1 Carassius gibelio | reverse complement strand
TTGTAGCATTATTGTCTATTCTCTGTTGTCTATGGCAGATAGTGAATAATATCACCGGTGCACACTAATAAGATTTCTCCTGTGCTGCTGAGTCGCTCTGTTGAGCGAGGGCGACGGCTGCAGGGCAGAGATAGGGCGGCACTTCTCCATTGTGGGCTGTCAGTTTGCATAACACTGGGATTAAACCTTCATTTGAGTTTATTCCTGATGCACTTTTTCTTGTGAACACCTTCTCTGGATGTTCTGCTTGCCTGTGATTGGTTAGTGCTGGCCAGATAAAATCCCACAATTCATCAAAACTCCATAATTAGATAAAAGTACACTTTCTGGTGTATACGTGTGCTGAAGTCATCGTCGTAGGGCTCGAGTGCTGTGAGCGGCTGCCAAAATGTTGCTTTGTGGTCACTTATGTTCTGTGGGTTTTAGCACATTGCTGTGTGTTTGCTAGGGTGTTTGGGACAGTTGAAAGGCCAGTTTAAGGTGCTACCTAGGGTGTTTTGATAGTTGCTAGACCGGTTTCGGAGGTTGCTAGGCAGGTTTTAGGATGATGTGGTGTTCTGGTGGTCCCTAGGCTGTTCTTATGGACGTTAGACCAGTTTTAGTGGTCTGAAAAATGCTATTAGTTTTCGATGGTTGCTAAGGTTCTAGGCTGATAAAGTCTTCTAATGGTTCCTAGGGTCTTCTGATCAATGCTAAACCAGTTTTGGTGGTTAGTAGGATGGTTTTAAGTGTTCTGATGGTTCCTGGACTGTTCTGAAGGATGCTAGTCCAGTTCTAAGTGGTTGCTATTATTTATTTATTTCTGCTAAGCTAGACCAGTTTTGGTGGTTGGTCCGGGGTGTTCTTATGGATGTTAGACCAGTGTTGGTGGTGTTGGACTTGTTTTAGGTGTTCTGCTGGTTCCTAGGGCGTTCTGAAGGATGTTAGACCAGTTTTGGTGGTGTTAGGCTTGTTTTAGGCGTTCTGCTGGTTCCTATGGCGTTCTGAAGGATGCTAGGCCAGTTTTGGTGGTGCTAGGCTTGTTTGAGGTGTTCTGCTGGTTCCTAGGGGGATTCTGAAGGATGCTAGTCCAGTTTTGGTGGTGCTAGGCTTGTTTTAGGTGTTCTGCTTGTTCCTATGGCGTTCTGAAGGATGCTAGGCCAGTTTTGGTGGTGCTAGGCTTGTTTGAGGTGTTCTGCTGGTTCCTATGGCGTTCTGAAGGATGCTAGTCCAGTTTTGGTGGTGCTAGGCTTGTTTGAGGTGTTCTGCTGGTTCCTAGGGGGATTCTGAAGGATGCTAGTCCAGTTTTGGTGGTGCTAGGCTTGTTTTAGGTGTTCTGCTTGTTCCTATGGCGTTCTGAAGGATGCTAGTCCAGTTTTGGTGGTGCTAGGCTTGTTTGAGGTGTTCTGCTGGTTCCTAGGGTGTTCTGAAGGATGCTAGGCCAGTTTTGGTGGTGCTAGGCTTGTTTGAGGTGTTCTGCTGGTTCCTAGGGGGATTCTGAAGGATGCTAGTCCAGTTTTGGTGGTGCTAGGCTTGTTTTAGGTGTTCTGCTGGTTCCTATGGCGTTCTGAAGGATGCTAGGCCAGTTTTGGTGGTGCTAGGCTTGTTTGAGGTGTTCTGCTGGTTCCTAGGGGGATTCTGAAGGATGCTAGTCCAGTTTTGGTCGTGCTAGGCTTGTTTTAGGTGTTCTGCTTGTTCCTATGGCGTTCTGAAGGATGCTAGGCCAGTTTTGGTGGTGCTAGGCTTGTTTGAGGTGTTCTGCTGGTTCCTAGGGTGTTCTGAAGGATGCTAGGCCAGTTTTGGTGGTGCTAGGCTTGTTTGAGGTGTTCTGCTGGTTCCTAGGGGGATTCTGAAGGATGCTAGTCCAGTTTTGGTGGTGCTAGGCTTGTTTTAGGTGTTCTGCTTGTTCCTATGGCGTTCTGAAGGATGCTAGTCCAGTTTTGGTGGTGCTAGGCTTGTTTGAGGTGTTCTGCTGGTTCCTATGGCGTTCTGAAGGATGCTAGGCCAGTTTTGGTGGTGCTAGGCTTGTTTGAGGTGTTCTGCTGGTTCCTAGGGTGTTCTGAAGGATGCTAGGCCAGTTTTGGTGGTGCTAGGCTTGTTTGAGGTGTTCTGCTGGTTCCTATGGCGTTCTGAAGGATGCTAGTCCAGTTTTGGTGGTGCTAGGCTTGTTTGAGGTGTTCTGCTGGTTCCTAGGGTGTTCTGAAGGATGCTAGGCCAGTTTTGGTGGTGCTAGGCTTGTTTGAGGTGTTCTGCTGGTTCCTATGGCGTTCTGAAGGATGCTAGTCCAGTTTTGGTGGTGCTAGGCTTGTTTGAGGTGTTCTGCTGGTTCTTAGGGGGATTCTGAAGGATGCTAGTCCAGTTTTGGTGGTGCTAGGCTTGTTTTATGTGTTCTGCTGGTTCCTATGGCGTTCTGAAGGATGCTAGTCCAGTTTTGGTGGTGCTAGGCTTGTTTTAGGAGTTCTGCTGGTTCCTAGGGGGATTCTGAAGGATGCTAATCCAGTTTTGGTGGTGCTAGGCTTGTTTTAGGTGTTCTGCTGGTTCCTAGGGTGTTCTGAAGGATGCTAGTCCAGTTTTGGTGGTGCTAGGCTTGTTTTAGGTGTTTTGCTGGTTCCTAGGGTGTTCTGAAGGATGCTAGGCGAGTTTTGGTGGTGCTAGGCTTGTTTTAGGTGTTCTGCTGGTTCCTAGGGTGTTCTGAAGGATGCTAGGCCAGTTTTGGTGGTGCTAGGCTTGTTTTAGGTGTTCTGCTGGTTCCTAGGGGGATTCTGAAGGATGCTAGTCCAGTTCTAAGTGGTTGCTTTAAAAAAAAAAAATACAATTAATAGGGATGATGGGGGAACAAAATTGCTAATATTTACACCCAATTAAGTATGCAGTCATTTTACTCTCTAGTATATAAACTATTTATTTTATAACCAGTAATTACATAAATACCCACATAAACTACAGCTTGTTGACAGTGTACAAACACAATTTAATTTGTATTCAGTGTCACAAAATAGTTATATTCCAAATAAATGCTGTTTTTTCATATATTCTTTCTCCATTAAATGATCTTTAAAAGTTTTATTATTATATATATATTTTTAAGTTATATTCCCCACAGCCACATCCTTCCTCCTCTCATCAGAACATCCCCCTGATCCCGACCACTTGTAGAAGCTCTGTGTCTCCAGACAGCAGGGATCTGGTGCGATGTTTCTTTAAGCAGTTGACATTATTTGATGACCTTTCGAGTTAATCACCGTAGTGATTGAACACATATAACGATGGCAGCTTGAGGGTAAAAGGTCAGCGCTATCTGTCGTTCTCAATGTGTTTGTTTAGCACTCCCTTGTCTGTCTTCAATTGACGGCAGAGGGGAAAGAAACCTGCTCTGATGTCAGCCAATTAGGGCTTGTTTATTTTTCTCCTTCGCCTAATAAACGTCACTGCTATTTAATGGGCTGGGTGTGTAATTAAAATCCAAACCTCCGGGGCGAGGCAAACCTTCCGCACGAGATGGCGTGGTATATCACATACCAAGGTCATTGGAATCGTGCAGTAAAACGTGAATTAGGAGCTTCAATGCTGTCGTATCGGTAGATGCTGAAGAGGTATATTTATAGACTTAAATTCAATTGCTTTTATTACGCATAAACAACAGTGGATGATTCAGGGAGCATCAAACACTAGGAGTGTAATGCATAAAAGCAGGCAAAATAATTGAAAGCTGACTGTTTCACCGCAGCATGACTTGCTCGGCGTAAACAAACAAACATGCCCGTTTCAGTAGACTATTTTCAGATGCTAATGTTGTGATTTGTTATATACTTCAGTCACAACACACTTGTTTGAGGATTCGAGTTACGAATCGCAGGTGCTTCAGACCGCCGACCGTGAAAAATCTCATTAGGATGAGAAAGGGTTAAGAAAGAGTATGTGCGAATCCTTAATATTCACTTGACTCAAAAGCCCACAGGGATGTCAGTGTTAATCTCAAAATGTAAGATTAACCTTGAGGAGATGAATTGATTTAAACCTTCAGCTCAGGGATATTCAATTAAATTTCCAAGAGGTTCAGTCTCTCAATTTCCTTTTCAGCAAAGGCCTGAACAATCAAAGCTCTCAAAAACTGTTTCATGAGGCAGTGCGGTCTATGGCCATGAGATTAATAGCATTTCAAGAATTATTTTTAAGATATGCAAGTGTTAATATAATATGAACATAATAGTGTAATAGTAATATAATAATAATAATTAAAAAAAAAAACATCTAAGAAAAAAGCACACACAACCATTCGCTACAAATGGATGCATGTTATTTAGATTACACAATAATCACTATAATTTTTTAAATAAATGCAGGCGATTAGAAAATTTGATCATATTACATAAAAGATTGAAAAACACATTTATTATATAAACTAACACTTATGTTTGGTCGCAAAATACATTCAAATAATACCTAAATAATACTTACTAAAATGTATATAGATAACTGAACAATACGATTTTGTTTTGTTCACTATTTTAGTTAGCATGACTTAATACTTGCAGTTATTAATCTTAATTAATTTAAACATTTATTGATACTTATTTAATAAATGCTGTATCTGTCAACAGTAGTTAATGTCGTTAACACAAACTATGAAAATCTTTATTTTTATTTTTAACACTGACAAAAGATTAAATGCTGTATAGGTAAGTTCAACGCATTGACTAAAGTTAACAAATGAGACCTTTTGTAAAGAGTTACCTATACATAAATAAAAAAAATAAATAAATAAATAAAATAAAATAAAGTAAAAAAAAAAAATTCTATATATATATATATATATATATAATATTAATAATACAATAAAATATTAAAATAAAATAAAATATTAAAATAAAATAAAATAAAATAAAATGAAGAAAGATGATGTAGAAATAAAATGTGTCCATCTCTTGCAGTATTATCCCACATAATAAACTACGCTTTCTGCAGTTGAGTCCTATCCAATCCAATCTTTGGGGCTTTAAGTGTTTGATGTCAGTCGCAGCACGAGTTTTAAAGACGCTCGAGGGATTAATACACACGCTCAGCACAGTCCAACTGTCAGCACTTCTCTCCCACTAAATGATAAAATGGTTAGGTAATTTCAGATGGCAACTGACTGGCAAATACCCTGAAAGCTATACTTGGCTTTGTGGGTGCCTTTCAATTTTCAATTATCTCCACAGACAAGAAAATACATTTAAGAACCTACTTGCAACAAAACAATACTGCCCTAGGGTTACTAAATGTAACTTTATAGGGTAATTTATTAGAAATATATATATTAGTCGTCACCGCTGCTGGCCTTGGAAACACCTTTTAATGGCTTATATATGTTTATGTCTTTAAGCAGGTTTGGGAAAGGATGCCAGTAGTTCTGGGTGTAAGGAGCACAGCATAAGTGAATAAGTGCACATCTCCTAATGCACCCCGCTGTGTGCTGCCAGCACAGCCTCTCAATCCCATCCATCGCTATCCAACAGACTACTGTCACCACGGCAACAGCAAGTGGAATAATTTGCTTTACATCCATAAAGAACATCTCTAATAGTTCAATCTCCAGCAGGAAAAAAAAGGCAAAAGCAGGATGACATTAGCAAATGCAGATCAAACCACACTAAATGCACTTTTTAAACTTTTTTAATGACCATTTTTATTGGTCATTTTGTCATAGTGGTACAAAAACAGTTATTTTAGCTGAACATTTAATAAATATGAAAGTTTTTATTTAAGTAGTCTTTTGGCAATATAGAGAGTTAAATACGTTCTAACTGACTCTAACTTAGAAATTAATGATACTCTAGAAACAGCATTAACACTCAAAACAACAAAAATAAAAAATAAAACAATTTATTTACTGAATAAGATTTCTTGAACTAATTATTAATATTATTATTCAGAAAGATGGATTAAGTTTTTTTAAACTGACAGTAAATATATTATAATGTTATAAAAGTGAATAAGTAAACTACATTTTAAATTATATTCAAATTAAATGTTTTTTTTGTTTGTTTGTTTGTTTTTTAATCTTACCTACCCCACAAAACAGCAAGGTTAATAAATTATATAAATTTTAAATTATATTATTATATAATAACATACAAAATATTTTATATTAAACTGTAAAATACATACATTGCTTTGCAAACATACTGAATTAAACATGTTATTAACAAGATGTTCCCTATCTTTATTTCTTTACATATGCATTTTCACATTACTTAATATTTCACATGCACATTATGCATGGAATTTACATTAAATTACCATAAGGCATATTTCTACTTAGCTACATGGTCAGTCTTTTAGATCCTGCACATTTCCCTCAAATATATTTATTTTAAACTATTTCCAGTGCATTTAGTCTTTTTTTCCCATTGGAAATGAATGGGAAATACCACAATTAATTTTCAAATTGTCCAATAAAATCAATAAATCACAACACAATGCAGGTCAAACATTCTCAATGTGTCAAATACTCACACTATTGACAAAAAATAATATCTTTATAATTTCTGCGATTTTTATCGATAAAGATAATAAGATAATATTTTGCTCAGTGTGTCATTGTGCTAAGGACTACAGTACTATGGAAAGCTGACTCCTTTTTTTAATACATTTTTGATATTCTTCATATTCTATGTGGAGGTCAGTTCACACGGATATAATTTAATCTTTTCTTATATATTTTAACATGTTTTTACCTTTAATTGACATTTTTACCTTTATAAAGCCATTTTTCTAAAAGTGTGCATTATCTTTTGAGTCAAATTCATACATTTAATCAATGAATTAGAATAAGATATTTGAGCTGTTAACAAGCTAATTAAATCAATATCCATAAAATTAATTTTTAAAGTGCAGAGGAAACACAGAAGCTGCATCTGAAGTAACATTTAGATGTATTTACACACTACTGTTTAATGCAGATCATGAATGCATTTAACCTGCAATTACAAATGCATGAATAATTTTTTTGTTATATTAAATATAAAACGTTGAATACTGTTATTTGAAATAATTTAAAGTGCCCCTATTATGGAGTTTTTTTTTTTTTTTTTTTTTAGTGGCTTTTATAAAGTGTGGAACACTGCTCTAAGTAAATGAAAAAATCCTGCAAAGTTTTCAAACTGAAAGTGCACCTTGTATACAGTTATTGTCTCTCAAAGAAAGAGTTTACTTTTAAATTTATTTTTTTTTTTTTTTATGAATCCCAAGCCGTTTCACGTTTACGTCAAAATATTGCCTGCCAACTTGTTGGTCTTTTCGTTGGTCTGAATGAAAATGCTAATTCAAAATACACAAATCAGCACTGTGCTCACAAACACTGCTTTATCAGGAATTACTTACAGGCATGATAAAAATTGAAATGAAACTGACCAATCAGGCCAATCAATGCAGATTAACGTCAAACAAAGGAGGAGTTTGGAAAAATGAATCGTTGAGGGAATCGTTTGGGAGTCGTTGCGCAAGTAAAGGACAGATTAATGCCTGTTTTACGAACAATGCTTAAAGGCTATATATTTATATCAAAGTATCTATATTTTACAAAAGTACCTGCATTTTTTACTCTGACGTTCACACAGTCTTCCTTAAGCTAACCTGTATTATCCATGTTCAACACTAAAAATATATGCAAAAATGTGCTGTTTTATCAAAGAGGCGATCTCAGCTCAGATTAAGTAATCCAAACTGCATGCGCTACACCACCTTCATCAGTCTTAACAAATGGTATCAAGCCCTCTCTCTATATAAAGGCAAACAGTGAGGCGAAGCTAAACCCCAGTGTGAGAAGGGGAAGGGTTCTTTGTCACTTCAGCTAATTGAGTAATTGGCCCGAAACAGACCGCCGTTCATTAAGCTCCCCTCCTCCCCGCTTCCCTCATTTCTCCCCTCATCTACCCTACGTGATACAGAGCCTCTCCGTCCATCATCCATCACCGTTTGACCATTTCTTAGTTTAAGGCCAACTAATGAATGTCTGCGGGCTCACAGAAGACACAGCGGGACTCCTGCGGGCTGAAGACTCCCAATCAATTACCGCTCTATCTAGGACAATGTGCCGGCCAGATATAAAGAGCTCTTTGAGAGTCGTACACTAAAAAACGCAGCCGCCGAGAATAGAGCAGAGATATGAGATACAAGCACACATACAAATAGATAAGCACGAGTCTGAGATAACAAGTGATGTACCGGACTTGGAACGAGCCGCATACCCGAACGGCTATTTGTGATGCTGAAGGGCAGTGGGTGAGAAGTGTTTATCTTTGCCCAGCGCATGCGGACCCAGAGGATAAAGCACTCTTCGGGGAATGACAATTAGAGAAAAACATCGGTGAGTAATCAGTGTGTCCCTCGCGTTGACCAGCTCACTTACCGCCCATTAATGCAGTAGTGAAGGACTGAGGGCGAATTTGGCCGCTTGCCCTGCTGTCTAGTTGTTGTTGTTGTTGTTTCCCCTTTTTTTTCGAGCTGGTCCACATGGAGGCATGATATTGCCGTATTTCTGTTTCACTCAAATGTAACAGCAGGGAATGGAACTGTAGCCCCATCAAATAGAAAATAACAGTAAACAGTCCAGGAGGCAGTTTGTGCTGTGGTGGACAAACAAAGCTGACATCAATATTCATAAACAATACGAACAACTTGAGTTCATTTATTTATTTATAATTGTATGAATGTTGCCATTCTTTTTTATTTAAGCAGTGCATGGACAGTAAATAAAAAAGGTCAACACGACGTGGCAAATGATGCAAGTTGATTTAAATTTGCATCGTCTACACAAGCATCACAATGCAAAGCACAAAAAATAGGGCTGTCAAGCTAATTTAATTTTTTAAATCACATTAATTACACAATGTGGCTATTGATTAATCTGATTAATTGCACGTCAGATTTTGCTGAGAAATTACCCCAAAATAAAATGTATTATTGAGATATATAAGAAAAGCATCAAATAGACAACAGAATAAAAATAAAAAATACTAAAAATACAAAAAGTAAAGATCACAAAGAGTACCTTTAGAAAGAAATATTTTATCAGATTTTTGTGTCATTAAACATAGAATTTGTAACATAAACTTTCAGGCTACTATGGCTATGATTCTTCTTCTTCTTCTTCTTCTTCTTCTTCTTCTTCTTCTTTATTATTATTATTATTATATTTTTTTTTTGGTCCAGCATTTGAATTGATATTTAGATGTATTTAGATACAGACGTTTATTGCAGCTCAGAGGTGACATGAATGCATTTACACTGCAATTACAACTGCATAAATAATGCCATGAGATAAATGGGTTTTAAAGAGAGAGTTCACTCAAAAATGAAACTTCTGCCATAATCCTCTCACCCTCACTCTGTTGTTTCATACCTGTATGACTACTGTGGAACATAACATGAGATAATTGATGAAATGTCTTTCTTTGTGTATGTTCATACAAAAGCAGCCAAAATAGTTTGGTTACCAACGTTCTTAAAAATATCTCCTTTTATGTTACGCAAAAGAAAAAGTAAAACTGCTGTGTAGAAAACTGCTGTATTAAATTGAATACAAAAATGTTTGTAGGAAAGTTTTCAAAAAGTTTCATTCATGTAATCTTGTGACGATTTTTAATTTTTTTTTTTTTTTTTTTTACAGTAATTTTAGGACTTTTTTTTTCCTAGCACACTGAAAACATGAATTTCTCATAAACCCACATTACTTAAAACTGAATTCAACATTTCATGCGAGAATGGCTGCAATGCACCTCTTTTATGAAACAGTGGTGTAGAGAGTACAAATATTTTTTAAAATAAACTATGGCACTGAATTGAAATGGTTTCAGTTGGCCTCTTTCATGAAACCTAAGCGTTTAAATATTAAAACAATATATTTAGAAATAACTCACATAGAAAATACATTAGAATAGTTCTACAAATTATTTATGCAGAAAATAATTCTGCACATTTTTCATGAACGTGGCCCAGTGTGTCAGAAGTTCACGAGAAATTTAATAAGACTGGCATGAAATGCCATTCTGAATCAAAACACGCAGCAAGCGATGACGATTCACCAGTTTTCATTAAGAAAAGATGGTGACGTACTACTGCAATTAACAACATGTATAATTTAAAATGTCACCAACTGAAAAGTTTGCAAATGACTAATTACTATTCAAGCCTTTCAGATGTTTATTAAGCACATCAGGAGTTCAAGATCCTGACACTGATAGTCTCGCATGTCGCCACACAGCCAGCTTATTCAACACACATGCTGGATGTTGTCACAATGAATGATGCTACATCTGCCGGTCTGTTCTAATGAATAAACTCTCACTGAATAAACTTCAACATCTGAGACTTTCAGGAACACGTGTATTTTTTCACAGTCTCAGGCTGCTGTTGAAAGCCCATGAGGCTGGTGTAAATCTGATTGGAGAGGACAGTTTCACACACATGAGTGAGCCACTGATAGCCCTTAAGTGAAGGGTTTGTAGAGTATTTAATGAGAGCGATCCAGGGTATCTGTCTGTTTTAATTAGAAAAGAAAAGGTCAGCCTAGTTCGTGGAACAGAACATGGAGGGAACCGATTGTGTCTCTTTTTAATTTATGCACACCACAGCGTCACTTTGCCCTTCAGCCACTAACACAACAAGAGGTAAACTATCCATAGTCCATCCTGGGTAAACCTATTTGAGTTCATGTGTAGCACAGTTAGTATTCTTAACTAAAGCGATTTACAAAAAAAAATGAAAAAATAAATAAAAATTGCCCACTCCAGTGGATTAAACTATACTAACCCTGCTGTTGTGGTAAAACAAACTGGTCACAACTTTGTTTGTTGCGGGTCAAACAGACCCACATTGGTTTGGATTTTTTTGTTGTGTCATGACTATTTGTAGTGTCTCTTTGCACACTGAGGTTCAAATAACTACAAGTAAATATAAATACTGTCTAACATTACTGTAGTTGATGAAAGTAGTATTTTCAGTGCTGCAACAATCTAGTAATCAATTTTCCTTGATGATTTTTAGGTGAATGTTTTTGCATGAAAACCAAAGGGGGGTCAATTTGACCCCAACACAACATTTATACAGTCTTTCCAAGCAGTTCTAATTCTAGGATTATTTTCCCAACGGTGTATGTTCACTTAAGACACAACTGATTGCATTTAAGTGAAAACTGCCCAAGACAGATATTTTTGGTATATTGGTATATAATAATTATGTAATTGATCCAAACAACTGCAAAAAAAAAAAAAAAAAAAATCTGCGCTATGAATCATGCAAAATTTGGCAAATCCAGCAAATAGCAACACTATAACAAGATCTTGATGAAATTATAATTAAACTTCGAAAGAGTACGGGAAGATTTAAGATCAAGAGCAACACTCATAAAGACATACAAATATTAAAATAATAATCATAAAATAATTAAAAAAATACTCACACACCAAAACTAAATAAAAGTCAATTCAAATTGGAAACCACAACCAAATGACCATTAAAAACTAGTGAAGTTTAATACTCTCATAATTCTTAGAAAAACAACATTTTTCTGTGAAAATGCTGAACCGATCAGTAAATACTGACTACTTGAAAACACAAGGTTAATTGCCATGCTCAGCGGAAGGCCACCCCACGACATCGTGATGGAGCTCACAATAGCCTGTTTCTCTAATTAAAGTGAAAAAAAATGCAGAAAGGCGGAGACAATATGTCCCCCACCTTGCAATTAATAACGGAGGAATGATTGCTCTGTCAAGGGAAAGGAAAGAAGATAAGGGAATCCATTATTTACATCCTCGTTTCATCCACCAAATACCTTGGACTGACTCGTTCATTAATTTGAAGTTTACCCACAGTCATTTAGGGTCTTTAGGAAAGTGGTATTAGTTTCCATGAAGACAAGTAGACATTCATCAGGATTTACTACTAGCATTTCTCATGTTCTCATTCTTAGCGACTATGTTTGGATGGTTCATCCAAAAATGAACATTTTGTCATCACTTATTCACCCTCATGTCGTTGCAACCCAGTATTATGCTCATTGTTTTGTGAAACACAAAAGTAGACTATCAAAAAAAGAAAAGTGTTACCAAATAGTTTTACTTAACAATAATAACCTTGTTGTGCTGAATGGGAATGCTAACTGTTAGCAACTGCATGCTAACATGAGCAACTAGGTCAGCTCACTGATGTTGAACATCTCTTAACATGTCCAGACATGTGCTTCAACCTCTTGTGCATGAATAAGTCCATCGGCGGCTAATCAGTGACACCTCGGCCTAATCCAACAAACACTTTGCCTCAGAGATAAACTTCCTGTCATGTCGTGTTAGCAGCCGCCTCTGGAATGACCATTAATACCTGCTGGATCGCAGGCTGTGAGGTCTGGACATTCTGACTTGACATCTATCAACATCAGAACGTGGTGCCACGGACCATCTGTCAAGCTACAAAAAGATCAGCACAATCAGACCTAATCTTAATAACATCCACGGGGTGTGAGTATATGGTCTTCTAAACAACATCGCCAAGGAAAAAGATGACTCATTAGGTCCGTGTAAATAACCCCAATGGTTAAAGACCGGTTTGAGGGAGCTTTTCATCATACAGTAATGCTATGAATACAGCGGGTATGATGGCTTACGGTTGAACATGGTTATTTTATGAGCTTTGCGATCATTGACTTCTCTCTGTAGCCTCTGTTTACTGGCCCTAAGGAAGATAACGCATCTCCATAAAGAGGACAATAAAGATCCCACTACTGTGGCCAAAGTGGCGGTGATATGTTGTAGAATGGCTGTTGTTAGCACGTTTATTGTTTCTCAAGGAAATACTGTGTCAGCCACAAGCAGTCAATATCCCATCATGCACTGGAACCCTGAACAACTGTCAGCTTTGTGTTCGGAACATGTGCGCTTTTTTCAGTAGTATAAGTTTTAAATTTTCAGTGTGTTGAAGAAAGTCATTTAATTAAATATCTTAGATTTCTGCATTTGGAAGTGACTTGCATTTAAAGTATACATTATCGTTTATGCATTTTCTTGGGAATCAAACCAGCGACCTACTGTAGGCGTTACTCATACTAGAATTTATTACAAATTTGTACAAATAAATAAATATATGAATAAATTAAAAATAATGGAAATTATAGTATTTTATAATTTATATACTACTACTACTACCTACCCTTGTGCTGTGTTGAAAATCGTTGACCATATTTGGAATACTGGGCATTTTGAAAACTTTAAATCTTCCATTATGCTATATTATCATTGTGTTAAATTTTGTAATCAAATTATTCTCACTCAGTTAGCACAGGTTTTTTATTTCTTTTTGGAACTGATTGTTCAAGGTCTCACTAATCTGAGTATATGCACAAAAATAAATAAAATATTTAAAAAGTATTATTTGAGGATAATTTTGGCAATATACACTCCAAAACTGAGGTGCATTATCAAAAATCAAGGCCTACAGTCACTCAGTTCCAAAAAAAAAAAAAACTTCAGTGTGCTAACTGAAGACAATATTAAATCAAATATTTGTTAATAACAGAATACACAAAAAATTGCTAAGACGTTTTTTGTAGGCAAGGAAAACCACAAGTGTAACAGAGAAGGGGATGTTTAAAGCAGATATATATATATATATATAACACACATTTTATAAAAAAAAACAAAAAAAAAAAAACAATAAAAAATATTGAAACAAATATAACTTATAATAGCCTTGGCAGAAATGTAAATGTCATGGTCTTGTTAGCAATCAAATTAATTTAGTTTTAGTTCTAATTTAGGTTTGCATATTTGTGAATGCAGTGGTTTGTCACACAACAGGAGGGGCAAGTTTTCAGCAGGCAGACATATCAAAAGAAAGCGCTCTTGGTTGTGTGGGTCTACATCCTCCTTTCATCTCGGCACTGAGTAGCCCTCAAACTGCCTGCTAGTGATGAGACCCTCTTCACAGTCTTGTCATTTTCCTCTCTCGTCTCGCTCAAGGTCAGAGGAATGGATTATTTATTGATCCAGAAAGATGCCACTCCATGCCATGTGCCTGAAGGATCAGTGTTTCAATTACACACTCACACCCTTTGCACATGGTTTGTGTCTGCTGGCAACTGTATATGGTGTCTTCAGACCTACAAAGACAGGTGATGCATGAGAGATTTATCCACAGCTCATGTAAGGGGTGGTGGTATGTCTTGAAAACCTACTTAAGAAATAAGTAAAAAAATAAATAAATACAAAGTTTGAAATAATATCCCTGCAAAGTTCAATATTTGAAAAGTATAATCTGAAAATCTGATCGTTCTTGGAAAACAAGATTATTGCATTTATGTCTAGTCTGGTTTAATTTAATTTAATTTAATTTAATTTAATTTAATTTAATTTAATTTAATTTAATTTAATTTATTAGTAGGAAAAAAGTTGATCAAGAAAAAAAAAAAAACATTTCAAAATTCAGTAACATTCAAAGGTCGTAATAATAAGCACACAAATCGTGACTGGCATGACAGGAGTTAAACAATCATGTGCCATGCATTTTAAATAGTTGTTTTTAAAGAGTCTGTCTTTTGCTTATGGATACATATAATATACAGGCTCGTCGCAACAAGGCAGGCAAACCAAGCAATTGCTTGGAGCCCCGAGCTGGCCTGGGGCCCCAAGACAACGACTGGTTAAGAATAAAATGCAACGACACTGTGTGAGTGCCCCTTTGATCGTCAATGCAGTAACGTGTAATGACACTGTTATCGGGATCCCCCTCAAGGGGGCCCCTCTCAGTAGTCGCTGATAGCAGCCAGCCAACCACATGATCTCACGTGATGGACTAATATCTGTAAATATTAAGCCAGAACAGTCTATTTAAATATGAATCCTGCATGTTCTGCGTGTCTCTGTTAATGAATGGAGCAGAAGCGAGACTTCCTTTATTAACACACACTGAAGCGCACGTGAGCCTCGCGGTAATTTCAGCGTCTGCTGTCTCGCTAACTAAGACGTGAACACATGAACAACATCTCCAGAACTGCTCTGACAGTCACTTCATGAGCATTTGACCCAGGTGGCAAGGAATTCGACCGGAAGTTGAAGTCGGCTGCGTGCTGCCATCTTGTAGCAGAACTTCACTTGCGTTAGCATTTCCATTGACTCCCATTCATTTTGGCGTCACTTTGGCAGCGAATAACTTTACATCTGAGGCGTTTAAAGACTCCATTTGTCCATTATTTATTTCTAAAGATACACGACAATGTATAAAGGGCTCCATTACCTTCTATGTTACATTATGGCCACGTAGAAACAGTTTTTGTAAAAAATAGGCTAACGATTGCATCATAACCACTCGACTCTCTGTCGCATTACCGTACAGACAGGAGGAGAAGCTCGCAGGCAATTAACTTAATATGGCGTACTGGCGTTACATTTTAAAATACTATACAAAATAATTCATCAGAATACTTACTCCTGCTCACTCACGACAAAGAACTCCCCGCTCAAGCTCGCCGTCTCTGCAAGATTAACGATGACAGTTTTCACGCACAGCTACTAGAACACTTACATCTGTCAGACAGGTTGCTGACGTCGTCAAGCTTCGTTTGAGTCTGCGTGTCAGAAACGGAAGTGCTAAAAAACTCTAAAAATGGGCTTCAATTGTCCCAGTTGAGTTCCAATGGGGTCGCTGTGTCCATTTCTTTTACTGTTTATGATTTGACCGTTTGATTTGAGTAAAACTAGCGTCACATCACAAACACAGAACTGTAAAGGTACGTCAACCCGTCTAAATAAAAGTGCTGTTTTGGACAAGTATTTGCCAGAGATGTATTACTATTGTTCAGCAGAATGTACATAGCTTACTACAAAAAAAAAAAAAATCTAACTTTTTTTTTTTTTTTTAAGGTTTAATCACACAAAATGTCTTCCATGTTTTATTTTTAATAGTAAATCCCCATTGTTTACCAAAAAGCTAAGTTTGCTTAATTTTCAATAATTAAAATGTAAATTAAATTAATGTTTTGTGTTTAATGTTTAATGTGCATCTCAGAAATGAGATGTATATTGTGGCGAGTGGGGCGGGGCCGAGAGGCGTGGGAACGAGGAGTGAGGCCAGGTGTAGTGATTGGAGATGAGCTACACCTGCGCCCCACCGCCAGTATCGAGTCCCACGTAGGAGATGGAAGGATATAAAACTGGAGCGACTATAGTGAAGGACGAGAGAGGACCAGGCCTGGGACATTATTTTATGTGTTTGCTTTTTATTTATGCGCACCAGTCGTCCGTGAGGGGCTGGTGCGCCGTTTTGTGTTTATTTTGAATATTAAAATTATGTTTTGATTGTGCGCCGGTTCCCGCCTCCTTCTTCCCGATGAATATGGAGTTTTGTATATCGTTACATATATGTATATATGTATTGTTCCCTTATACCTACATGTACATTCTTTATAGTTACACTATAATTACAGAAACATTATATTAGATATTTCTGGGTTGTAATCTAAAGCATAACCAAATGTTGTTTACAAATAGGCCATGCCAGACATCCAAATCTTGATCTCTTAGCTTGGATCAGCACAAAATGTGCTGGTCCAGTGCTGCATTCCAACAAAGTTGGAAGTGGGAATACTCAAAATTCTCCCACCTGCATTATAACCAATAGAAGACTGCTTTAGTTGGAAATGCCATCAATGAGACTTCTCACAGAAGTGAGGGATGATTGATCTCATTGACTTTGTAAGTCAGATGTCCAATCTCAAGCGTCATTCCATTGGTTATTTTCAAGGATTTGGTGCGATTCCAAGCACTGGGTTGTCTGGAATTCATCATAAGTTGTTTTCACCAGCAGGGTGGTGGGATAAACACAATATCCCAGAATGTGCTCAACAACACCTGAAGCTTTGAAGAGAAAACACTTGATGGCTGTCGGCACCCTGGAGTTCCAGCAGTTGTTTTCCAGAACTGTATCTATGGCTTGCCCTTGGTCAAAATCAACATTGACTGAGCGATTAATTCTCATAGTATGTGTCCTTGCTTTCACATTCTTCCTCTCAGGTGAGATGAATAAAGGTCCAGTGTCTTTTTAATGAGGAACTCTGATGCTAACAGTCCTCTCACAATCTCATTAACCTGTCTGGGAAAGGAGGACACCGAATGAGGGCCATTAATTCTCCAATCTTTCATTTCAAACATGTTGCTTGGTGAAATTTTTATAATCAGCAACTGTAATGTGATCTGGATTCATGTAATTACTTTCCTTCATGACAGAAGACCAGCTATAGCCAACGACAAGTTACTCTTGATATACCCTTGTCAGAATGCTCAGAAATTATGAATTGTGTTACATTAAAGGGTTTTACATTTTCAGTCATAATCTAAGAACATTTCAGTTCAAAGAGTCGATTATAGTATAGTGGGTAAAGTTCTGGGCTTGTAATCCAGAGACTTAAAGAAAACGTAAAAAGCCCCCATGTTCATTTTTTTTGTTTAAAACTTAAGATAAAGTTGCTTTCAATAAAAATTAAATAAGTTAAATAATGATTAACTAAAAATGGTCTATAGAATGAAAACCAACAATATGGTAGAGGAAGCAGTCACACAAAAGTTGATGTTGATCATTAATCTTATCTACATTATTTTATATAACATCATAAGTAAATATAGTATTTTTTATTTATTTATAGGAACCACTATTTATAAGCTAAAATTTAACAAAGGACGGTCTTTTCTGTCTGCTGTTAGATTATGTGCCTCAGTCATCCAACACCAACTGATTCAAACACATTGTGAGTTTAAAATTAAGAACTGAAGTTAATTCATTTAGCCGCCTTGGCTAGAGTGCAGAAACCCCATTTTACTGCAGTCTTAGTAATCAGATTTTCAGTTAAAGTGACAGGCCATTCATTTCCAGATGTGATTGAATTCGACACCTATATGGGGTGAATTGCCAGTGAAAGGGAAGGTTTAACTTTTACTGGCTCTATTTCAGGGTCATAAAACTGTAGAGCACATGAAACATCTACATCTTTGTTAAATAAATGTATGCCAAAAGCACTAACCTCTGTTCTCGACTAGCAAACTATTTGTAAAAATGCATAATTGGATGTTGTCACCATGGCATACATAATAAATACATAGCGATATGGATGGACTAATCTTAATTATAAATAATAATAAATAAAAAAAAATAAAAAATACCTACCTATATATATATATATATATATATATATATATATATATATATATATATATATATATATATATATATATATATATATATATATATATATATATATATATATTAGTTATTGTTTTATTATATTATATACATGTTGGTTGTACAGCAGGACTTTTATTAGGCAGGAGCTACAGTAGATTAATTTTTAAAACATTTTTAAAAGTACAAGACTTCTTAAAGGGAAAGTTTCACCCCAAAATGAAAATGACTGGAACACCACTCTCTTGTGAATGTGAAGTTAGCGGAAGCTGGAAATTGCGATTCATAAAAATTTAAATATGAATATTTTTCTTACACAAAGCATTGATTCATGTCAGGGGGCCTTTATTAATCCCCAGACCTGTGTGGAGCACTTTTTATGATGGATGAATGCACTTTTTTGGTCTTTAAAATCTTGGCCACCATTCACTGCCATTATAAAGCTTGGAAGAGCAAGAATACATTATATATATTATATATAACTATCATTGTGTTTGTCTGAAATAAGAAAGTCATATACACTTAGGATGGCTTGAAGGATAGTAAATTGTGAGGTAATTTTCATTTTTTGGATGAACTATACCTTCAGCTGCCTTCAGCAATATTTTGTATTCTAAAATATACTACTTAACAATGTTCTTATGTTTTTAAAAGTTGGAAGAAAACATTTCAAATGAATTCAAATGACTGAATTCTTGAACAATTCAAAATCTTCTCAAAAGAGATACCTTTTCAAAATAAGGATGTTAGGATTTAATGGAATATATTTAATAAATAGTTGTAATTAACTGAATGTCACTTCACTTTTTTTTTAAGAATAATACGAGTTAGAAATGTTCTTTTTTAAGAATTGCATTTATGTTATAACTTCTTTCTTACAAAGATTTTTATGAGTCCATCTTTAGTCTTGTTAAAACATACAATGTTGTTGTTTCTTTGTTTTTCTTTAAAGAAATAATAATAATTATGTCAAACTACTGCAAAAACTTTTCTTAATAATCTTATCAGGACAGTTATACCCCCATTTATGATAGAGATTTTTGACTTTATGCCCCCCCAAAATATATCAAAATGAATCTTATGTAAATTCAAGTAGATTCAAGTCACTCTAGTAATTGCATTTTTGATGTATTTTTAAATAAATGAATAGCTAGGACACAAAATGACATCACCCAGCCCTGTATAGCAATGATATCCCCATATGTATACATGAAGTAGCGGCTATCCATGAAAGCGCCTATTGCAAGTGGCTCTTTTGTGGACGGTTGAGGGAATCAGGGACTCAAAACACATAGACATGAGCTTGCTTAATAATGACACCCAGACCCAGGTTGCCCACCTGATGCCTTGCCAACAAGCCCCTTCTAAGGATCCCGTCTCATGACTAATACATAACGTCCTGTGTAGTACATGGTAGTTCAGAGTTTTTGAAAAGTCAGCAGCCTGCTAAGGGCAATTAAACGGAAAGGGAAAAAAGCTCCCCTGCGCTTGAGAGAGGTTACTGGTTCGACTAAAAAAACACTTACGCAGGACAATATCTGTACAAATGTACCACCCAAATAAGCAACAGAGGAGCTGAGGCCACGGTTTGAATTAATTCAAGGCCACGCAAGTGTGTGCTGTTTCCAAGAAGGTCAGCACCGCTGCGGTGCACGTGATGAAAGTGGGTGGCAACAAAAGCGTGCCGACTTTTTGAGTCATGACTCTCATTTTCACCTGGACTTGGAGCCAATTTGCGAGGATTTCCTGAAACGACCCCAACGAATCTTTGCCCTCCTTCACTCTGATCATTTTCTTACTGGATTCCTCTGTTTTATAGCCTATAAACCTCAACCTTTCGTTACACTTTCGGTGCACAATGGACTGTATGACATAAATTATTCAGAATGGCCTGCTGTATGCTGTCAGCAAATCCCAAACTGAGGTGCCTTTAAGCGATTTCAGGCTGAGCTGGATCTATTTCTGGGTGTGCAATTCACCAGAAAGTGAATAAATATCCTTTCCCTCAAGATGAACGCAAACAAATGCATAAACGATTTTCAAACGAACACAAAGAAAGACGTCAGAGTAAAAGGAACAGCCATCATCTATTCACTGACATTTCACTCATCTGCAGTTTTGTGGGGCATGAATTGATATATTTAGCAGAATGCCCAAATTGCTCTTTTGCATACAAGAAAAAAGTGGAGCAAATTGAACCAATTTTTTTTTATAAAAAATAAAATAAAAATACTGTTCACATAAAAAAAAAAACATTGCATACATTGATTTGAATGCACCTTTTATTTGACAAGCATGTAATAATTCATGTTTTAAAATTCATTTATATATTTTTGGGACATAAAGGCAAAAATGTTACATTTGTAAAAACAATATATATATATATATATATATATATATATATATATATATATATATATATATATATATATATATATATATATATATATATATATTAAAAACTATTTAAATAATTTTTATTTACAAATGCCTAATAACTTTCATAATTACATAGACACATTGAATTAAACACAAAATACACTGTAAAAATAATTAATAATTATGCTTTACAACCCCCAATATTACTGCAGTACATTTCACAAGGAAATACAAATACTGCTAGAAAATTTAATTTAATTAAAATTCTCACTATTTCCTTGTAAGAATTTGTAAAATCTATTAGCAGTTTAAAAAATATATGGTAAATCCTACACCATTGAATTCTGCAGCAGTTGTTTCATTCTTCCCTGTCTATACCTAATGATTAATATGTGCACACACATATATTCAAGGTGCATGGAAAAGATATTATGTTTTAATTGATAGTTACACCATATGACGTTTTTTATCTTTTTTTTTTTTATGGTATACAGGTATCAAACAATAAGAAACAAACATGAATATAAAAAGGTTACATTTATAAGAACTTGTTTTAAACTGTCATGGACATCATTGACCCTCTGTGCAACTGAAATCTCATAACATTGTATAAAAGCAGATACATATCTGTTATACAGTATGACAGGAATCTCAGATTAGTCAGGATAAACAAAGGCGAGTTCCAGCGCTCTGAGTAGCTTATGTAGAATCATGTCAAAGGTCAGTCTCATAGGAAGCTGCTCTTCTAAAGGGCAGAACAAACCCCCTCAGTGCAGCAACAGCACCTGCTCTGCCTGGCAATGACCTCTCTTTCAACCAGCTGCTACACTCTTACCCTTTATAGACTACATAACCTCCAGCTATCCTAACTACCGGACACTGTGATGGATAACATCTTACATGCAAAACTAGAGCACCAACTTGCACCTCCACAAGTCATGAAAAATGCAGTTATGACAAAGCAGGCAATGAGAGATGAGGCTCTTCTTCAGAGGATGCAAACAAATGAAAGTGTTCAACTATTTTGTAAATCATTTAAAATCAGACTACGGTGGTTTTAACTCCTAATGCACCTTGCAATTGTTAACTCAGATGATATTGTTATTTAATTCAGTATATAAGTCCATCTAAGTTTGTGCTGTTCCTTGCGGTGTGGTAGGAGCACCTGTGGCTCTGAAGCATCCTAACTTTAGGGTAGAGAGGATGAAGTTATGCATAAGGTCCTGGGTCATTCTAATCTAACTTCATATTGAACAACAGATAGTTTTGTGAAGCTGCCATAATGCGATGAAGGCTTTGCAAACAGTTTTGACCCAACAGCAAAACTATAATTTTTTTTTTTTTCACATAAATAAACAGAAATATGTTTCAGTGTAAAGGTTAACCTAGAATTACAGAGGTTGATGCAACATTGATGCAATTCTATAAAACTATAAATAGAGAGAAAGAATAAGAAATCGTTTTAAAATATTTTATTATTTTAGACTGTCTGAAATAATGGTTGTACACATATGCTTTTTTAAACAACTAGTAAAGAACAACTAATTTATACACTATCATTTAGAAGTTAAGTTTGTAGGGTCTGTTTTTCTGTTGTTTGTTTTTTTTGTTCTAATATCACTGCTGATTATTATGAAAACAAAAAGTGCGGAAAGTGCAGTTGCATTTATTTATTAGTAGTAGTAGTAGATTTGACCTTTTCAGGATTCTTTGTGGAATAAATTCTGAGCATTTCATTATGAAGGTCACTGTAATTTTGGATCAATTTTAGGCATCCGTGTTGAATAAAGAAATCAATTTCAATTTCTTCTTCTTTTTCAAAAAATAAAATACAATAAAATGTTAAATGCATTTATGTACTTCCGTGCACACGCCTCAGTTTTATCTAAATACATAAAGGTAACTTTGTCATTACAACAGATCAACATCCAGATAATAGCTTCACTGGCACATCTTTAGATAGAGAACCTAGCTGAAAAATATTGAATGATAAAACATTTATTACATGATCCCTTTAATGGTTGCATGATGGCTATACAGGCCACTTATGTGTCTATAATACTGTCAAGCAAGTGTTTTTTCCACATTCCGTTTCAATACAATCTTAGACATACTTCAGAGTGCAGCAACACACAGCTCTACAAAACCAGACTAATTATCCCTTTCATGTTGCTGGAAAAGTTTTAGCAATGCTTGGCAATTTCATGTTTCAAAGCAGCTATTGTGACCTTCAGGCTACGTCCTTGTTTTTGAGTTTGACAGAATTCAGAAAGGGATTTGTCACACTCCACTTTCTAGTCGTCTTCTCTTGTTTCGCTTCTCACTGTAGTGGTAGAGTCTGTACTACAAAACCTCAAGCCGTGTAGGCCGCTATCCTGCAGGCAGCCGTGGCCCGTCGTGTATTCATTAGGCTCTGGACTGCATAGCAGATGACCTCCTACATCAGCGGGAGGTTCTGGATCATGAGCCTGTTCAGTGCTGCACTGGACCCTTAAAGATAACCCAAGGGCTGCTCTCAGCACATGTGCTGTATACTTCAATAGTCTGGAATTGGAAACGCAGTAGGTGATTCTGAGAAAAACTTTGTGTTGAATGAAAATTGTACAATACACTGTAGAACCCGGGAAGCCCTTTTTTCTTTAGAAAGAGTATAAAATTTCACCAGCAATTGCTGCTAATTTTCTAAAGCTGAAGTGTGTTCTTTTTGCCTGGTTTAAAAACGTCATGAAGCCTACAGCATTCACTCTGTCTGACTTCCTGCTGCTCTCCTCACAAAGACTTCCATTTCACCCGCAAATCAGTGGCGATGAATGATTGTCGATTTAGATTGACTGACATCATTTATTCACACTTTGAGAGAAACTCACCATCTGTAATGCAGAGTGGAATGTTTTTAATGTTTGACTTGAAATTGCTTTTAAACCAGCCTGGTTTGTTAGTATTAGCTGGTGAAGACAGTCTTGACTCACTCTGAAGTTATTCCAAGTGTTTTTTTTTTTTTCTTTTTCTGTTGAACATAAAATAAGTTATTTTGGTAATCAAACTGTATCTGGGACAGACATTTATTTATTATTTTTTTTTTTAAGAGATTAAATGAGTATGAGTAAATGATGACAAAATCATTAAAAGAAAAAACACAACATTTATTTTCACTGTATGTGACAACATAACGTCCCTAGGTTACGTATGTAACCATAGTTCCTCGAAGGAACGAGACGCTGCGTCGAGCGCTTTTGGGGAACGCCTTTGGCAAGAACAACTCTGAATATCGTGTGCAATCAGTTCAATGGAAGAGCGTGACGTCACGGACGGGGTGACGTAGCGACCAGGAAGCTATAAAGGCACGTGCCACGCAGCTGGCCTCAGCTTCGACTAGGGAAGCAAGCGCAGGCAGGGGTGCTGGGAGTATGGCTCGGCGACGCAGCGTCTCGTTCCCTCGAGGAACTAGGGTTACATACGTAACCTAGGGACGTTCCTCTTCGGGAACTCAAGCTGCGTCGAGCGCTTTTGGGGAACGATATGCCAACGCTGCCAGACTACCAAGCCCCTGCCTAGTGTGTATCCGAAGAGCACAGCTTAGGACGAGAGGACAGAAGAGCCAGGAGCGGCTCGCATATCGAGATTGTAAAATCTGGCGAATGTAGAGGCCGTGGACCACCCCGCAGCGTTGCAGATGTCCAAGAGGGACACACCTGCTAAAAAGGCCTTAGAGGCAGCCATACTCCGCGTAGAGTGAGCCTTGGCTCCCAAAGGAAGGGGAAGACCAGAGGACTCATGGGAGACGTTGATAGCCTCGACTATCCAACGACTAAGGGTCTGCTTGGTGGCAGGAGAACCCTTTTTAGGAGGACCGTAGCATACAAGCAATTGGTCAGACTTTCTCCACAGGGCAGCTCTGTGGATGTATGCGTCCAATGCTCGCACTGGACACATACAATTTAGCTTCACCTGGTCTGGCTCCCGAACGGGAGGAGGACAGAAGGCCTGCAGTACGACAGGTTGTGGTGTGACAGAGGGAACTTTAGGAATGTAACCCGCTCGAGGGTAAAGAAATGCTCTGGCCAAACTAGGAGCAAAGTCTAGATAGTTAGGGGCCACCGAGAGGGCCAGTAATAGGGCAGTCTTAAGTGTCAGATGTCTGTCTGAGATTTCTTGAATTGGCTCGAATGGAGCTTTGCAGAGAGCCTCTAACACCACAACCAAATCCCATGGGGGAATACGGGACCATACTGGAGGTCTCAGCCTCAGTGCACCTCGGAGGAAACGTGTAACTAGGGGGTGTCTACCCAGTGACTGATCACTGAAAGGGACGTGGTAAGCAGCTATGGCCGCCACGTACACCTTTAAGGTGGAGTGGGTTAACCCCGCAGAGAGCCTAGCTTGTAAAAACTCCAGAACTGTACCAACTGGGCAGTTAACAGGGTCAAGGTGGCGATCTCTGCACCATGAAGTGAAGAGCTTCCACTTCAGGGTGTACAGTTTCCTCGTGGAGGGAGCTCTGGATTGGAGTAGGGTCTCAACAACCTCGGTTGAGAGACCAGCTGCTAACAGATGTGCCCCCTCAGGGGCCACACCCACAGCTTCCACAACTCCGGGCGAGGGTGAATTATTTTGCCCTGCTCCTGAGAGAGTAGATCGGAATCTGCCATGGAAAGCCGTCGAGGAGAGAAATCAGATCTTGAACCATACTCGGCCCGGCCTGAACGGGGCTACTAACAACAGACGGACCCCGTCCCGGCGTACTCTCGCCAGAACTCCCGGGAGCAGAGCGATGGGGGGAAAGGCATACAGATGAAGCCTCGGCCAAGTCTGTGCCATGGCATCTAGTCCCAGTGGAGCTGGGTGAACTAGACAGAACCAGAGGGGACATTGCGATGTCTCTCGTGTCGCGAAGAGGTCCACCTGAGCTTTGCCAAATATTTGCCATATCTGCTTCACCACCTCGGGATGAAGCATCCATTCCCCGGGCCTCGGCCCCTGTCTCGACAGCATGTCTGCTCCCACATTCAACCACCCAGGAATATACACTGCTCTTAGTGAGAGGAGTTTGCCCTGGGACCACAGGAGGATCTGGTACACCAGCTTGTACAAGGGGCGTGAACGCAGACCCCCCTGGTGATTGATATAAGAGACTACCGCTCTGTTGTCAGTGCGCACTAACAAATGACAGCCTCTCAGGTCTGGGAGGAAATATTTTAAAGCTCGATATACTGCTAGCATTTCTAGACAATTGATGTGCCATGTCAGATGGCGACCGCTCCACAGACCGCGGGCAGGGTGGCCACTCATGACCGCACCCCAACCGGTGAGGGACGCATCTGTCGCTAGCGTTACACGGCGACCAAGAGCTCCCAACACCAGGCCCTGATTCAAGAACCAAGGTTTCTTCCATATGTCTAAGGCACGAAGGCATCGCCGCGTGACCTGAATAGTTCGGAAAGGATTTCCCCTCAGGGAAAACCACTTGGTCTTGAGCCACCACTGAAGGGGCCTCATGTGCAGGAGACCAAAAGGTATCACGTTGGACGCAGCTGCCATGAGCCCTAACAGTCTCTGAAACTGCTTCACAGTGAGTGACTGGCCTTCTCTGACATAACTGAGAGTGACATAACTGAGAGGTTTAACTGACGTAGGTCTAAGATCGGATGCAACCCCCCATCCTTCTTTGGAACTATGAAATACCGGCTGTAGAATCGGGATTCCCTGTCTAGAGGAGGGACCACCTCGATGGCCTCCTTCCTTAATAGGGTATTCACTTCTTGTTCCATAACCAGAGCCTGCTGGGGGCCGACGACTGTCGGTGTAACCCCATTGAATCTCGGCGGTGGACGGCCGAATTGAATAGCATAGCCTCTTTCTACTGTGTGCAGGACCCATTGAGATACATTTGGCAGAAGTTTCCACGCTGCTCTAAAATGTACTAAGGGAATCAGTCTCTCGAGACTGATCTCTAGTGTAAGAGGCCCCCGAAGGGGAGGCGAGCTTCCGTGTGAAGGCACGCCCCTGCCTGACCTGCTGCCACATAGCCCTTGCCCACTAACGCTGATGTTGTTTTTAATGCTTTTGTAGGCAAGGCTGGAGCCTTCAGAGATGATGCCGAACCGGGTGACAGGAAGGAGATAAGGACTGGCCCGTCTCCATTCCCTCTGCCAGATCCACCTGCGAACCCCACGAGTGCAGCAGCCGCTCTGCCTCAGCAGAAGCGGGGCCAGAGCCACGGGGAACGCTGGCGAAGGCTCCCTCCTCGAAGAGAGCCCTCCGGGATCGAAGCGTCCGCATTGGCAATCGTTCACAATGCGGACAGTCGGCTCCCTCGAGAGCCGACTCAGCGTGCTTCGACCCCAGGCAAACCACTCATAAATCATGTGTGTCTCCAGCCTTGATGTAGTGCTGGCATGGAGGAACACACAGTTTATAGCGCGATTTGGTTTTGCCCTTCAAATGTCTGGTCTTCGCTTAAGACTTCGCATTTTAGTCTAATAATACTGGACAGACAACAGTAAATAAGACTTACAAGACAGACTTATGAACATGCACACACAGAGCGCTTGCTGAAAGACGCGAAGCTGAGGCCAGCTGCGTGGCACGTGCCTTTATAGCTTCCTGGTCGCTACGTCACCCCGTCCGTGACGTCACGCTCTTCCATTGAACTGATTGCACACGGTATTCAGAGTTGTTCTTGCCAAAAGGCGTTCCCCAAAAGCGCTCGACGCAGCTCGAGTTCCCGAAGAGGACTTTTCACTTCCAAAATCTACACATTTAACAGCATTTTACTGTAAAATTATATTAAATATCTCATAACATCCTCAAATATATTTGTTTTTTCACCATACAGAGTAAAGAATATACAGTTAACCAAGGAACAGTTTTTCGTTCTTTTTTTTGGCATAGCATTTTTACAGTCTTTTAACATTAAATTTCAGACCAATCATTTCTACAGTATGAACTCAGCGTAAATACCATTGGTGGCAGAAATGTAAATAAAATTAGTTCTATTATTCATATAATTATATTATCCCAATTAAAAATAATTTACTAAACATTTATTTACTAATTAAATAGATTCATTTGTGACAAAATTTCACAACTGTTATATTAACTTGGCACAAATCCTTAAAAAAAATAAAAAAATGTAGCCTTCCCAGCTAAAAGTTCCCCAAATCCATCTAAAACCTTCGAAAAAGAGCATCCTGGCCTTCTTGGCCTAGGTTAAGCTGTTTTATTTATCAGCGTTAGCTCAATTTTATTTTTGTCTATATAGTGAGTGAGTTTTGATCCCAACAGTTACCTGCGTTGCAGGATGGGGTTGTGATCTTGTATAGGGTCCATGGTCGGGTAAGAGACAGGTAGGAACTGAACAGTGAATAATTGAACTGCAAGGCTAATGCTTCTTGCATCTGCTGGGGAGCTCGGAGGCAAGGGCTGCTGAGTAATTCTGGGCCTGAGATGAGATGTCAAGGGTGACATGATATCCATGAAAACAAATCTGTTGAGTCAGAAACAACAGCTCACTCCACAGCCAAAGCATGCTAATGAAAACAGAGAGTGTGACAGTGTGGACTCTTTCCTGCAGGCACAGCAAATGTAAAAGCCACACAATCAGAGGTGAATGTATCCAAGGCTGTATCCACAGCAGCATGGAGCAAATATGATTAAGAACATTTCTTAGAATTGCTATGAGAGGATAGATATAACTGCTATCTGATATTTATGAAAAAGACTAATTTACACAAAAATTTAAATTCTGCATTTTTATAACTTTACTTAATAACGGCCTTTTGCATCGGCAGTGTGTACTAAGAAGTGACGGAAGTGACGTCATTTGTACGCAGCGTTTAACATCGGAAAAAAAGAAGAACATATTTAACAACAGGAGGATGGAGGACACTGTGATTGGATGTGTGTTTTTGTTGTGTCTCGTGGGTTTCACAATAATGGACATGGAATATCGACGTATACGTAAATCGATTGAAAGAAAAGAAAGGAGGACTAAGAATCTCCAATGTCAACTGGCAATGCTACATTTGCTACAAGTGCCTGCACTTCAGCTTCCATCTGTCTATCACTGTTCATAATACTTGCGACAATATGTTGTCACAATGTTTACAGTATGTTTATAATGCATTTTAAATCATGTCTGGTGAGGGCGTTTCCGAACGTGTCTGGCCAATCAGTGTTTACTTATGTCACAGGTTGTACCAGTTGTGCTGGTTAGACCCTGTTCTGGAGTAGCAGCTCATTTGGTTCTCAAAAAATGCAGTCCGGTTTATGAAATCATACCCAGTTCTGGCAGTAAGAAAATGTCAAAAAGTGTGTAATCATACATTTTTCACAAGGTGGCTTATTCGTACGAATTCGTACGACCACACTCATACAAATTCATACGACTGTTGCCAAATCTTACATATTTTACGAGTTGCACAATTCGTATGAATTTGGACGAATGACCTTCACCTAAACCTAACCGTCAATGGGGTTTAGAGAAATCGTATAAAATCGTACGAGTGAGGTCGTACATATTCGTACGAATAAGCCACCTCGTAAAATACGTACGAATTGGTCGTGAGATAGCGTTTGTAGTTTCACAATTAGTTCTGGTACTGAGAAAAGGTTCCCGCACTGTGAAAGGCCCTTTTGACTCAAAACACCTTAGTTACTGAGATAAATTGCTGTAAAGACAACTAGCCCCTGGATTATATGCATTTATGAATATGATTCACTCCCCATTCTTGTGAATAATACAAGATAGAACCCTTTTTTTTTCAAATGAATAAAACACAAATATATTATTTCTCCTTTCCTTCCTACAATTATTATGTTAGATCTAGGGACGTGCACTTATAAGCTCCAGAGAGAAACATATGTCAATGCCAAAATAAATTTGCTGTAGAAATAAAGGCAAAAGACAGAATAATATGTGGCAATTAGAGTTATGTGGGGGATGAAAAAAAAGATATATATTATTTTACTGCTAATAAAACGGTGCTACATTTTTTTTTAAGTTGTCATACCTCACTTGAAATGATTCTGCTATTAAAATTCCCCATTGTTCTATTGTTCAGAGTAGCTTGCGGCAGAATGAATAGTTTGAATAAAAAAAGAGATAAAAAAGAATTATTGTAGGTGCCATATATACTTTAAATTACAAATGAATGAATAAATGTTTGTATGCAATATAACAAACCATAGTAAGATTTTATTACTGGCTCCATCTCACACAAATTAATTTTCCATTTATTTATTAAGTTTTTCCCTTTTTCACCCTCTTTTTTGAACTCTATAACAAAGAGATTTGTATCATTTACTCACTCTCATTACAAAGATTTTTGACTTCCCTTTTTTTTAGGAAATGCAGGAGGAGAAATATAGCGGGATGTTCATGTTGCTTTTTCCATAAAATAAAAGTGAATGGTTGACTACTAAATAAATGAATTAATGAATTAATGAACTAAAGAATTAATGAATCAATCAATCAATAAATGAATGAATGAATGAATGTACAGTCTAGTTAACAATTGTAAGTTAACACAACAGTTTCTGAATTTATTCATTTAACAGGTTAATTAGCAAATTTGTTGATGATGAAATCTTTCAGCCTTTGTGCATAAGCTCACTATGATGGCTGACAAATGTCATCTGTCTGCACTTCTCTTAACAAGATCTTGCAATAAATGTTGAAAATGTCATATAATTATTGAACTGAATAAGCATGTTTATAAGTTGAAATACTCAAATACTCTATTTAACTTCACTCCTCTGGGTCTGAGAGGTTTTGGGGGCTTTGGAGAAGTTTTTTTTTATAAGTTATACAGGTGCTGGTCATATAATTAGAATATCATCAAAAAAAAAAAACGATTTATTTCACCAATTCCATTCATAAAGTGAAACTTGTATATTATATTCATTCATTACACACAGACTGATATATTTCAAATGTTTATTTCTTTTAATTTTGATGATTATAACTGACAACTAAGGAAAATCCCAAAATCAGTATCTTAGAAAATTTTTATATTACTTAAAGGGTTAGTTCATCCAAAAATGGAAATTATGTTGCGTTCACAACACTGCAGTGACGCTGCTGACACTGCTGTTGCGTTATCTCTGTTATTGGGCGCACCAGAAAACATGTCAGCAGCGTCATAGGTCAGCAGCATCATGAACGCGATCACAACAGACCCGGAAGAAAAGACAATGCTGAATAAAGTCATATTTTTTGTTGTTTGTGGACCAAAATTATTTTCGATGCTTCAACAAATTCTAACTGACCCTCTGATGTCACATGGACTACTTTGATTATGTTTTTCTTAACTTTCTGGACATGGACAGTATACTGTACACACACTTCCAATGGAGGGACAGAAAGCTCTCAGAGTAAATCTAAAATATCTTAAACTGTGTTCTGAAGATGAACGGAGGTCTTACGGGTTTGGAATGACACTCAATTTTGCCTGAATTACTGCAGCAATGCGGCGTGGCATGGAGTCGATCAGTCTGTGACACTGCTCAGGTGTTATGAGAGCCCAGGTTGCTCTGATAGGCCTTCAGCTCTTCTGGATTGTTGGGTCTGGCATATGGCATCTTCCTCTTCACAATACCTCATAGATTTTCTATGGGGTGAAGGTCAGGCGAGTTTGCTGGCCAATTAAGAACAGGGATACCATGGTCCTTAAACCAGGTACTGGAAGCTTTGGCACTGTGTGATTTATGTGTGTTGGAAAATGAAATCTGCACCTCCATAAAGTTTATCAGCAAGTGCTCTAAAACTTCCTGGTATATGGATGCGTTGACCTTGGACCTCAGAAAACACAGTGGACCAACACCAGCAGATGACATGGCACCCCAAACCATCACTGACTGTGGAAGCTTTACACTGGACCTCAAGCAATGTGTATTGTGTGCTTCTCCTCTCTTCCTCCAGACTCTGGGACCCTGATATCCAAAGGAAAAGTACAATTTACTTTCATCAGAGAACATAACTTTGCAGTTACCACTCAGCAGCAGTCCAGTCCTTTTTGTCTTTAGCCCAGGGGAGACACTTATGACGCTGTCTGTTGCTCAAGAGTGGCTTGACACAATGAATACGACAGCTGAAACCCATGTCTTGAATACCTCTGTGCGTAGTGGTTCTTGAAGCACTGACTCCAGCTGCAGTCCACTCTTTGTGAATCTCCCCCACATTTTTGAACGGGTTTTGTTTCACAATCCTCTCCAGGGTGCGGTTATCCCTATTGCTTGTACACTTTTTTCTATCACATCTTTTATCTTTGAATTAATATAATATACAAGTTTCACTTTTTGAATGGAATAAATCAACTTTTTGATGATATTCAATTTATATGACCAGCACCTGTATGTTCTATAGAGCTGATATGAAAGCATTAATAATACATTATTATCTGCCATAGTTCTCAAATCTAATGCATGTTTGCTATATTCAGATGTGGAACATTCAGACATGTCATGTCAGGTTTTAAACCAAAGATGTCAAACAATCATAATGTAATAAATAAATAACATGCGCATCATCAAACTTCACAATTGAAAATTGAGAGGAACAGCAAAGAAAAAAAAAAAGAGTAATAAATATAGGCTTGGAAGGACATAAGGGAGACATTAAATGTGAACTATTCCTTTAAGAAAAAAATAATTGGAGATGTATAATTATCGCTCCTTAAATTGGTAAATTAATCTTTCATAAAATGCAACAGAAATTCACTTCAGGTTGATTTCTCGCACACTCTACTCTTATTTATTGTCAACACTCTTCAAGAGCAGTGAGAGTCTGTCACTTTAATTTTATGCCCTTAATAAAAAAGCACAATCTCAGTGGAGAAAGCCCAGCTCTTTTGTAACTCAGTTACTGGAGCAGAAACTAATTAATTGTATCATTAACATCTGCCTTGTAATTAAGAAGTGGTGCTGAATGTCTTGGTTGTTGGGTCTCCAGTGGTGCACAGCACGAGCTGATGAAGCTGCAATACCGAAAGTGGGGGGAGGCTCATAACAGACATCCCAGATCTATGAAGGCTGTTCTTTAAGCTCTCTATCCCATCAGCCTATCATCACGACATGAGGTGTTGCATTAAGCTGCATTATTAGTTTCCCAGTTAAGAAGCTGGTCCACTAAAAGAGATATGTTCCCTTGTGAGCTGTCCTTTTTGTACCAAATTATATTGGTGGATTGTGGTACACTGGTGGGTCGCAAACCCCAGGCCTTCAATATGTTTTTTGTTTGCTTATTCTGTTCTGGCACCTGAGAAACAGAATGAAACAACAACCTGACCCCATGATATCACTGTGCGTTTCCTTGTCCAGGGAGTTAATTAGTTCCCCTATCTGGACCTGCCAGAAAGGTACTAGCAGGGTGTCCAGAGATGAGCTTGTCTGCAATGGCAGTATTGCATGCGGGGTCATTGATCAAAAAAGCCAGCATGGTAGCATACATAATTCACAGCTTTAGTGCCTGACTTCATTTTTAACATTCATGTCCAGGATGCAAGCAAGAATCAAGTAAGTTTGTGACAAAATTTTACAGCTGAATAAAGTACTCCCAGACAGTAATCCCAGAATGAATTTATAAAGGCATTAACTAATGTTAAAGTATCCTTTTATCTAATAATCTATGATGAAAACCACAGTTTTGCTAAGGGAAGTGCCTTTAGATTATAAATAACAGATGTCTGAGTACAGAGCCCTGAGGGACTCCATGAGTGAGGAGAGCTGTGGGGGGATTTGTAATTTTGAATGGAAATATAGTTTTGTCAGTCAGTGAGCTACAAAGAGAGCTGGCATGAAAGTCATGAAAGGACTGTATTGTGAGAAACAATGTCAAAGAAAGAGATGACAACTAGTAAAATCATGATATTAAAGGAGCCCAACTTATAAAGGCATGAAAGTTTAAGTTTTTTTATCTTTTCTTTTTTTAAGTACCTGGCAAAATGGCAGCGATGAAAATTTCAGGGAAGTGTATATAGATTATGAAGAGCAGATATCCGGGTACAGATCCCTGAAGGACACTGTGAGTAAGGAGAGCTGTGGGGAATTTGGAAGACACTGACAAACCTAGAAAAACAATCTCAGTGAAAAGCACGAAAACCAGACTAAAAAGAATCATACAGATTATTGACGACTTTATCCTTTTCTAGCAACTTTTGGAAGCTTGGAAGACTTCTTATTATTGGTCTCATCGGCACAGATATCAAAAGCTTTTTTAAAACAAACATGTGCATTAATAACTTAATATACCACTTTTGCCATTCTAAGCAAGCAGCTCATGTCCTAACCAACAGGAAATACAAACTCATTAAAGAGAGGCAAATTAACAGGCAAAGCTATATTCTGTATAGAAGGCACTAGTTAACACTTGTTATACTTCGAGAAAAAACAGGATGTGGCTGAATGTGAGACATTACAGGTTTTTAATGTTTCATTCATACCGTATACAGAAAGCACCATTGATGAACACACACCAGGTGGCTTCAATTTGGGAAACGTCCCAGGTGACAAAGTGGAATCTGGCGAGGCTAAAAATTGCATTGCATTATTTTAGTGCCTACGTTACTCAAAGCTGACAGGCAAAAAGTCACTGCTAATCGACAGTCTGATTACTTTACCAATTAGAACAGTGACTGAAGAGTTTTCATGAGTCATTTAATGCTTATCTCACACACTGCAAATAACCTAAAAAAGAGGAAAACTAAAATCTGGTACCTCTGCAAATTTCAGGTGAGAGAACAGAACAGAGAGAAAGGTGTGCTTTTTGTGACATCCAAAAGATTTCTGGATATTAAGATTTTCATGTCATTGATGCTTTGTGAGATTTTTATCTTGTTGTATAGCTTTGTCTTCCTGTCTTCTGCACTTGAAGGGAACCAAATAGTGGATAAATCTGTTAACTTTCAGAAAATGTTGACTGTCAGTCTCTGGAACTAAAAGCATGTGAGATGTTTTCTTTTGTTATTTTTTATTTATTTATTTTTTTTCATTTCATTTTCTATTTTCTGAGTCCTGATAAATTAAAATTGCAAACGTGAAATAAAATAAAACACAATGGACAACAGAGGTGAACATTTAGCTCAGCTATTCTGTCGCTAATTAGGGCTAGACAGTCTGAGACCAAATGTTTCTTTGCAGTTATTGATAAACAGAGATCTGATCTCATCATTACCTAGTCTAGAGAATGACATGAAGAAACTGAACAAACTGAGACAGACTAAACTCAGAAGAACAGTGGCAAAGTCTCCAATATACTTTAAGAAACCTACCTGCTAAGCTACTTGAAAAACTGAAAAGTGAACCTTGCAACTACTGCTTTAAACGCAAAGGATGCTCACACCAAATGTTGATTTAATTTAGTTTATAGAAGTAAATTGATAAAGAAAATATATTTATGACATTATTTTTGATAGCATCCTCATTTTACACTAACCATAGTGTTACGTGGTACCATTGATTTATTGATTAATTTTAAGTGCCTAAAACTTTTAACAGTACTTTAGCTTTGCAGGTTGGTTTCTTGAAGCATCTTGGAGACGTTGCCACGATTAATCTGGATTGAGTTTTTATTTATTTAATTATTATATTTTTTTTTCAGTGTCAAAGGTGAGATTCTGAATGCAGTCAAGATTACAAATTGTGTACAAATTGAAATTAATACAATTATTTGTCTTTCTGCCATGTTGTAGAAAGGGTCCAAATGATGCCTGGGCTCACATGCTGTATTCTAATTTTTTTTTCAAAATAGAAAATGAATTTAATCAAAGCATCCTTATCTGTACAGATATGACTGATACTGGCATAACTACATTGTACTCAGCAATTGTTTTAAATATCAAATATATAAAATACTGTATTTTTGATGTTTCCACCTCAATTCGGAGAGTAAATGTGAAATTATATTTTTGATTACAAATTGTAATGTAAGCAATTAATTCACAATTAATTATGAAAACCTGTATGATTAAATAGTTATTATTATTATTATTATTATTATTATTATTATTGTTATTATTATTATAAATCAGCTGACAGTCTTATTGCACGTATGATTTATATTAGATCTATTATAATCCAATTGTTCTTACAACAAAGAACAAAAAGGGATATGGGCCTCTAATGCTTTCAAAGAAGAAAAAAAAGTCAACAAAGTGCACTGTATTAGTGAAAAACTCTGACTCCATAGCAACAGAACTCTGAGGAAAAAGAATGAACTGCAGTAGAAAATGAGGGAGTTTAACTTAGATCTCACTTTTCAGTCTCTCTCTTCATCCTCAACCACAGCAACCGAGGTCTCTTTTCACTCTGTCCAATCAATATTTGTGTCTAGCTAACACATATCTCACTGCCATCTACCCTTACAATGTTCCCACAACTCACCTTCCAAGTGGAACTGGAGAAGATAGTCTACTTTAAAGCTGGAGTATGCATCACTAGTATTACTTATGTACTGTATTATGATTATGAAACTTTACTCATTTTTAAGCTGGATCCTCAAACATGTCTGACTTATGTTGGTTAGATAAGCAGATTAGTTATTCATTTATTTTAACTCATTTTATTGTTTATTATAAATGGCTTACTTACAGTTGTCTCAGCATATGAATCTTCAAACAGCGTGGAGAAAAATTACACATTTCTCTTTCACAATTTTTCCCCCCATTTGTTTTGAAGCTAAAATGGCCATATAACATGGAATAACTCTACTGTGGGTGGCCATGAGGCAATCAAGACGAATCAGTTTCTCTAGCTTCAAATCATTTAGCTATTTCTGTCACAGTTAGAATCTCCTACCTCCTGCAGTTCAATGAAAGACACAGAAATATGAGTACCGGAATTAGCTCTCATGAGATGTCTTGGAGTACTATATTCACATATTTATAAACTCCTCTGAAAAAAAAAAAAAAAAAAATTACAGATCAAATGTTATTCATATTTTACATTATATCAATTTAACAACAAATACATATTCCATACAACATTGAATTACAGTAGCTTTTTCTAAACCTTTCTGGTGACAAGCTTTCCTTCAGAACCTTATCCACACACATATATTTCAAATGCCAGGCTTTACAGGGTTCAAATTAAGAGGAGATTTTTAAGCGATTGAAAGTGAGCATATAATGACTGAATTTAGATTTTAGGATGAATAATTTCACCCTAAATTTGGAAGAACTGCAACATGTGAAAATTGTAGTTACTTTTCAGTAACCATGCAAGTTTAACAAGCTCTTAACCTGAATAAACAGAAAGTACAGGCTAGACATTCTACATGAACAGATCAACCCGAACTCACGGCAATTCGTACATTTTTCACAAGGTGGCTTATTCGTACGAATTCGTACGACCACACTTGTACAATTTCATACGATTGTTGCCAAATCGTACGTATTTTACGAGTTGCACAATTTGTATGAATTTGTACAAATGACCTACCTACACCTAACCCCGCCCCTAAACCTAACCGTCACTGGGGTCGTATAAAATCGTACGAGTGAGGTCGTAACAATTCGTACGAATAAGCCACCTCGTAAAATACGTACAAATTGGTCGTGAGATAGCGTTGGAACAGATATGATAATGAATGTCCCCGTTGTACAGTAAGTTTTCTCTGTCTTAGCATCTGACAGCAGCATGACTTCAATATGGAGATGGTGTGATGAAAGAGATATATGTGATTAATATGAAAGCACCCAACTGTCCAAATGTGCTATTAGATGACGCATCGCCAGCGCCATGTGACACATGAGAAAAATTTAAAATAAAATCTTTATCACCGACAGTGTCAGAGATGCATAAATTACATAGGACTAATCGCATTTTAAATATAAGCTACACAATCACACAAAAACAGCAACTTCTTTGCAACCATCTACAGAACAATGCCTTTCAATTCCGTCTGCAGAAATTATACACTACATCTGTGAAGCGAGTGTGAAGTTTAAAGCCTGTCATCTGGCGCAGCTGAGCAATCTGAAATACAAATAAGGGATATCATTGGGAACATCAAAGTGTGTCTGCTATTCTACTGCTAATACACAGATGCCATGGAAAGGAAGGGAGAAAGAGATTAAGGGACCACCAGTATCAGTGTCCTTCTTCCCCAGACAGGTTAATGAGGTTGAGAGGGTAACTTTGATGTCAGGAACCCTCATTAGAGACCGAGTGAGCCTGATTTATTACAACAAGGAGTCAGTTTGAAGAAGCAGGAAGCTTTGAACAAGGATTAATTGCTAGGTGAGTGTTCAGACCAAGGGTAAGCCACAGCCTAGACAAATAGTTGTCTACATGGGCGACATTGGGGGGAGGGAAAAGGGTGGGCAGTTGGCCCTCCATATCGTCAGTCATGGAATGTCTTTTGTCAGACCAGTCCTGGTTGTACAGGGATACATGACGGTGATAAATATCCTCAAAAGGAAGCAAAGGCAATTAAAGAGGTCCTATTATGCTTTTTCACTTTTTTAACTTTAGATTGTCTGTAATGTTGCTGTTTGAGTACAATTAATTTCTACTTAACTGTAATTGAGATATTTGGGAATTAGATCAAGTAATACTGAGTAAATATGACGATTTTTGTATTATTCCTCAATTCCAGGTATTTTGATAAAGGGGCTCACTATTCTCAAAACTTCTCAATACTCATAAATGATGTTTCCACCTCAATTCGGAGAGTAAATGTGAAATTATATTTTTGATTACAAATTGTAATGTAAGCAATTAATTCACAATTAATTATGAAAACCTGTATGATTAAATAGTTATTATTATTATTATTATTATTATTATTATTATTATTATTATTATTATTATTATTATTATTATAAATCAGCTGACAGTCTTATTGCACGTATGATTTATATTAGATCTATTATAATCCAATTGTTCTTACAACAAAGAACAAAAAGGGATATGGGCCTCTAATGCTTTCAAAGAAGAAAAAAAAGTCAACAAAGTGCACTATTAGTGAAAAACTCTGACTCCATAGCAACAGAACTCTGAGGAAAAAGAATGAACTGCAGTAGAAAATGAGGAATCCTAAGAATTCTTCAGTTTTCAGATAATGGATGGAACACTGAAGGGCGACTCCTATCCAATATATCACAATAAGAATTGTCCTTTGGTACTTTTAATATGAAACAAAGTCTCATATTTCAAATTCTGTCCATTGTATTGCATTATTCAAACAATAAATACAATAAACCTCTGTGTTTTGGCGCTGTTTAATGTGGAGTGACAGATCGCTGCTGTAGTGCATCGTGCCTCAGTTCAATAGCTTTAGCACAAAATAAACATGACTAAACATCTGAAGGTAAGTTAAAAGAAAGAGTACAACTTTACAATATGTATCCTGTCTCATGTAATCGCTCAATCTGTGTTTCAGCCATGCAAAGACGTCAATATAATGGCTTGTAAACAATGTCATGTAACGTCACTTTTACCTCAGAAAAATAATCTATATTGAATCGAATCCATAATCGAATAGAATCGCAAGCTTGTGGGTGAGAATCAAATCGAATCATGAAATTTGTGTCAAAACCCAGCACTAGCTATCACTATGTCGGAGACATGATAGCTTTCCCAAGGCAGACGAGCTAAGAGTGGTTATTATCATCTTTGTTTAAACTGCACTCAAATTGATTTGATTTTGACCAATATTTACAATGAAGCTCGCAGGGGACTATGGTAAGGTGCATGACATTTCCCCGACCATGCGCCAAGTGGAGCCAATCACAACACACAGTACATTTCGTATTTCTGAAGATGGGCCTTAATTTGATACAGGAACAGTTTCATGCCAAACCGGGGACATAGGTGTTGTAATAATATAAAATATGTCAAAATTAATGTTTTTCGAACAACCTAGTATGATAGCCTGTTCTACTACACCCCTGAAATAAAATAAAGACTATAAAAAAGCATAATAGGACTCCTTTAAAAGATCTGGCAAACTATCTAATATGTTTTTTGCAGCATTGAGTAATGTAGCCAATCAAAAACATGTCTGTTGATTTATTCAACATAGTGGCCAATCAGAGACGTTACAGTTTTCATAATTTAGAATCATCTCATAAATAACTGTGCAGATGCGATGTAAATAAGAGATTTAGACTATTGTGTAGTTTAGAGAGCTTGATTGTAACAGAACTTTGTGAGATCGCGATGAATTTTGACGAGTGATTCTTTTAGTGATAATCAGAGCAATTTCCCCACTGCGCTCCAAGCATTTGATGCAGGATTCATTCTCAAGGTATGACTGATAAGCAATGGACGGGACAAAAATCACCAATCACTTGCATAATAATTGGAACACAGTGTATTCTGGAACCGGTCCTGGCCCAACTTCCAACTTCCTGGGCGAGATCTTGCAAACTAAACTAATAAAGTGCAAACTTTATTGAGATATAAACATATCAATCAGTAATTTCATTTCCAGTAACAGACGGTCAAAATTTCTGAAATGAATGTATGACAATCCCACAACTGATTGTTTATTTTTTCCTCACATGTCTAACACATTGATTTAAAAAGGATGCATCTCAAGTGACAAATGAAAAAAAAAAAACAGTAAACATTTCAGAAAAGCAGCTCGCACATTTCTGGTTAAAAATGAAAGGCCATCAACTACACTTAAAATGAGAAACATCGCCATTCAAATCAGCAACAGGAGTCAAAGTCCCACAGTTTCGTAATTGCAGGCAAACTCTTGAAGTTATTCTTCACTGTGCTGTATAGACAAAATGCTTTGCAAAATTGTAGGCCATTGTTTTGATTCATTGGCAACATTTGAAAAAGATTTGTATTAGATTAAAAACTTGGTAGTGTACAAATCAAAGTTTAAAAAGTTATTAAATATATATTTTTCTCCACAGTAGAAAGCAAGCTATGGAGGGTCGGAGCAATATGAGAATACGTAAATTATGAGAAAATATACATTTTGGGCTGAACTATTTTTTTTATTTGTTTGTATCACTTTGGGATGGAGGCATCCAAATATGTGAATCTCAACTTATAAATGCAATAAGGAAGTATATGGTGTGTTTGTGCGGGCCGTCATGCGAGTGTGTGTTTCTGTCTATCTTTGACTGATACACCGAGCCCTCCGAAATGAAACTCATCACGCTCGGCCCAGATCAATAAAAAAGCTGCGACTTCAACCTTGAGTATGATTGCTGTGGAAAATGACAAGATTGCTCCAGCTGAAGAGGAGACTCATCCAGGCCTCATAGAGCAGATGAAAGTGGAGAAGTACAAGATGATGCAGACCCAACCTACAGTCACCTTTGATCTGCCATGACAAATCAAGAGCTGCGGCACACCGCCTGTGTTCTCCACTGCATTAGTCCATTCACATCTACTTGTGCTGGTCACATAATGTCAGCCTGCAAGGGACTTATGACACTTGATTGTCTCCATTTGAAATAAGATGCAATGTGAATGGGAAAATGTTATTAACATGATGTTACGCGCATGTCAATAGAAGGTAATTTTATGTAATAGAGCAAAATAAATACAGTGAAGCAACTCTTTGGAAAGAGTAGCTACACATACATGTACATACAGTACATAATATGAATTTTAATTAGGGTGACAATAGCAAAAACAGTAGAATACACCCAATACAACTATAACACAATCTAAATCATACATCAAACATATCATAACAGCAGCGTTTAAGCTACATATCGGCTAAATCCTTAAAGTAAGTGCTTCATGTACTTAATGCATGTGATGCTGCTGACCCAGGAGCTCTTAGTTCATTGTCTGGTTATTCTGATTCGAATAAGTAAGGCTGGACAAAAAATTGCAAGTCATCCTCTCTGTTTGAAATCTTCAGTCATGTCTACAAAGTTTTTATAAATTTTGTGCTATCTTCTTTTGCTTGTAAACAAGGCACAGTGCATGCAGATTCTCATGTGAACTTGTGTCAAAGGACGACACGGAAGAGAAGAAATTGTTGAATAAAGTCGTTATTTTTGTTTTCTTTGTGCACAAAAAGTATTCTCATAGCTTCATAAAATTACAGTTGAACCTTTACTACCTTTCTGAGCTTTTAACATGTTAGCTGCTTTGCTGTCTATCAGGGTATGAAAGCTCCCAGATATTATCAAAAATAACTTAATTTGTGCTCCAAATATGAATGAAGACCTTACAGGCTTGGAATGACATGACGGTGAGTAATTAATGATAGAATTTGTATTTTGGGGTGAACTAACCCTTTTAATGGAACAGGCATATAGAGCTCACAGTCAGTCTCTCTTTAAAGGTTTATAAGTTATTGTTAAAAATCTATTTCCCTTTGGAGAAAAATAAGCAGAGTTATTACTTGCTCTAGTTCTTCCCGTTCCTTGCCACAATTTTTATGTTTTGTCCCACTTCCATCCACAAAATCCAGGCACTAAAAACAGTGTGTTTCTGAATGAATCACATTGTACACATTCTTAAAAAACCACCACCTCCTAAAACAGTTGTGTTTTATCATGAAAGCAGGTTGTTGACTTTCTAAAAAATGGTAAAGTGAGAAGTCAAACTCCTGCCACATCTCAGTATGCTGAAGCACGTATGCGAACCGCTAGGTCATGGTCAAATTTTTGCTCACCTTTGAAACCTAAGCTTTTAAAATGCAGAAGAATAAAAATCTATTTCCCCTTTTATCCTGTCGTTCTCTCCAACACTCACAATACAGAAGTATTCATGCACAACACTATAAAATATTAACAATGCAATTTACCTTCCATCTGCGCTTCAGTCTGCATCTTTGATTTGTTGCCGTTTCACTTTGTTCCTTTTTTTGTCTGCCTATCAAAGACACACAGAGGAAGTTCTAAGAACACTGCACTGTCCTGTTTCATAAGGATCCCATTTCATCTCATTTTCATAGGCCTTTTTTATAGGATAGAAAACGGCAGTCTTGTATTTTTTCCCCATCGTTAAAGGTGTTTGGATCACCAGTGTTTAGGAATACAAATTAGAAGTTCCTACCTACATGTTTTCAGCAGAATATCTCTAGTTCAAAAAGTGCCAAGCTACTTTTTTGTAAGTGTAGTGCAACAAATGTTGTTTGTGTCACATTTTATTGCACCATTTTTAATTTTTCACCATTCACACCTCAAAAAGCATAAACAAAAACTGGCAAGAGTTTTATTTTTTAGCTGAACCGTAACAGCTATTCCAACCATCTCATTAAGTTTGTCAGCAAAGGTGTGAGGAGAAGTATCACACTCGACATTAATCTACAGCATAATAAGGACTAGGAGGATCATTAATGCACCGAAGAACATTTAAGAAGGACTGAAAAAAAAGTGCTTGCCTTCTAGGTAAATTCTTTGAAAGGAATAACCTGTCTCTAAGAAAAAAGACCTTTGAACAGACTATGTATTTGAAAAATGGGTTAGGAACCTATTTCTGTCTTTTCGGATGTGTTTGGTTTTCAATGAAGCACCTAGGAGGAAAAACAAACACGGGGATAAGAAATTCTTTATTTCAATTCCAAACCCACATTTTCAAATGCTTGAGCTCACATTATTGAGCTGAAATGAAGGATCAGTTCATGGTTACATTCATTTTAGCTCTAAACTAGCAGATTTTGGCACCACTTTCCAGTATTTCAAGGGCTTCAACTTTTCTTCAACTTTCTTTGCAGCAATGACTGTCATAATTAATGATCAGCATCACACATTCTGCTGGTTTTAGACCCTGATGGGGAGGGGCTGCAGTCTTTTGTCACCTAAGCACCCTTTTTCTTTTCCCTGAAATTGGTGTCAATCAGCAGTAATAGTGGCAGGACACTTCAGTGTCATCCTGTCATCTGTTCTGGGTTTGAGTGAGAACTTATGTGGCAGACACATAATTTTTGCATAATCAAGAAGTAATCAACTTTGTATCAGCCTAAAAAATGACATACGGTATAAGTCTGTAATGATTGCTGTTATCTGGGAAGAAACGGAGAGATGGAGAGAAAATAATTAGCATTGAGAATGGATTCATTTCAATACAGTGTTGTTATTGTTAACTAAAACTAATGAATAATTTCTATTAACTGAAAAATAAATAAATAAATAACTAAATACAAATATCAGATGAAAACCTGGAAGGAATATAAGAATTAAAATTGAAATGAAAAAAATAAATAAAAAATAATAATAATAATAGAATAAAAATATAATAAAAGTTAAATAAATAAACAATTAAATCATAATAATAGAAGTAAAAAAATCAATATCAAAATGACTTAAATCAAGCTAAAATGAAAACTGAAAGAATAAAAATAAAGCTAAATGTAAACATTAATAAACATCAATAAGGTATATAAATAATACTAAATTTACATTGCACTGTAAATGTAAACTAAATTCTATTGTCTGTGAACTGCAAATACTTTGACATCTTCCACTTTTAGTTGCTGCTTTATTTAAATACTCAAACACTCACGTTGAATTGTTATTTCTATTTATAAAGTATGACTAATTTTAAATGTACACATTTTATATTGTATTAGCACAATTTGTATCATAATTCGATTTAATAATTATCATCTTGTGATGGAAATTACTACATGTTGATTTTTTTTTTTTTTATGTATTGCTTTGAATTGCCAATGCAAATTTTTATGTATCTCAAAGTTACAATTTCATACTATTAACAATTGCATACTATTAAACTTAAAGGGGGGGGGGGGGGGTGAAATGCTCGTTTTCACTCAATATCCTGTTAATCTTGAGTACATATAGAGTAGTACTGCATCCTTCATAAATCCAAAAAGTCTTTAGTTTTATTATATTCATAAGAGAAAGATAGTCTGTACCGATTTTTCCCGGAAAAACACGACCGGCTGGAGGCGTGGCGTGTGGGCGGAGCTAAAGAATCACGAGCGCGAGTAGGCTTTTACGTTGAGAGCGTTTGGAAGCTGTGACATTACCGTGAGGGAAAACCCATCATCCAAAACAAACCAAGGCTTACAGTCAGATTCAGCCGTTTATTTATGATCCAGAATCAGATCCAGAGGCTGAAACTGAACGAGAGCAGCAGCAACAACGACTCGCTCCGAGCGGGGCTCGACCCAGGTCTCTGGCAAGGGAGGGGACGCACTAACAAGGAGGCAGAGATATTTGAAGCAGTTTTACTCACCGCCTGCGGTTCCAACACACAATCGTGACCCTTTTTCTTTGCGATTGCATCATCCTTAAGAAATAAACGATACGCAAATCTGTCGTCAAACTGGGCCTTGTGAACAAGCATCTTCGAAATGCAGGGAACAAACAAAAACACTTGCACAACTCCGTTGATGTTCTGTAAAAAATAAACTCCATCCACTGGTCCCTTAATGCTGTTTTTTTTTTGGTAATCTGTGCAGGGTTGTCTTGCCCAGGTAACCAAAAACACACTTCTTTTGTGACTTTTCGCGACGCTCTCGCTCTGATCAGTGAATCGCTCTGATCAGTGAAATGTCTGTGCTGCTCAGCCTCGCTATACGGGAGCGCGCGCTCTTCCGGCAGAAGTGCCTTAGCACCCATATAAGGAAATTCCGCTCCATCTAACGTCACACAGAGCCATACTCGAAAAAAACTTTCCGAAACTTGTGACAAACCGGAAGGAGTATTTTGGGAACAGAAATACTCCTTCAAACGTACAACTTAATTTTTTAAACTTTGTCCATGTTTAGCATGGGAATCCAACTCTTTAACAGTGTAAAAAACTCAGTATGCATGAAATAGCATTTCACCCCCACCTTTAATGCTTCATTTGACACAATTAATTTATAAGAAATGACGCAAACTTAGTTTTTCCACATGAAACCTCGTGACAATCAAGTATACAAACTTCAGAAAAAGTTGTATATAAATCATCTTTTGATAACAGACATATTAGATTCATATTTGCATAATAGATTTTCATGGTTTAAGGATATATGATAGCTTTGTGTGATGAACAGACTGATCATTTGTTATCTATTGCTGTTTTTATAGACATTAATAAAAGCTAAAGCAGGCGGATTGACTTACCTAATCAGACAGACAGTATTCAGTACACTCTCAAATACTCTGTGGCCCTGTCTGCCAGTCCAAGGGCTCGTTCATTAGTGATTTTAATTATGTTAAACCTCCAGGTGGATTAAATCTACTCTCTAAAAGCATTACAAGCTTGCTCATTTAGTTTTTGATCATTAAAATGGTGCTTTGCACTCTCTCCCAAGGCAGCTGCTCCTTTCCAGCTTCTCAGCCAAGTAGCATCTAATTTTCTCCATGCCTAAAACGTTCTCCTACTAATCAGATATCGTCCAAGTTGTTCTTGATCTCATCATGCAGCTGTAAATGAGAATATGCGGGTGTAGATGCGTGTGGTAATGAAACACTGCATGTCATTGAAAGCCGAAATATGCTAATATAATTATGAGGGATTTTTGTTCATTTTGGAAGCTCCTTTTGTTAACTTCTCAGCAAGCATATCTCTAGAGACCCGGTTAGAAGCATGAAAAGAGATATCTAAAGAAAAAAAAAATGGAGTAGCTGACAGCTGTATTGTCTTTTACAGACTAAACAATTTGTTGAACCTGAATGGGCAGGCAGTGCATCTTTCTCAGATTGGTGGAGCTAACATTCTTGTCTCTAGCATTGCTTGACAAGGCCAGCGAGGTTTATAATAGCACTGTCATAACCAGTTTTCTAAAAGTAATTTGTTTCCGTATCAAAGCCAGTCAGCATAGGAGCGAGACATTTGACCTATCATATTTCCCAGTGGGCGTGGCTGCTCAACAAAAAAGAAACCAAAATGATCAATCAACACGCTACTAGGTCTACATAAGCGGAAAAAAACACAACATTTTTGAAAACAGATTTCAAAGTGCAAGTTTTCAGATGTAAAAAAATATATATATAGTTTTTCTTGTTGCAACTGGAGGTCACGTAGTGTATATTTAACTGGCCTGTTGAATGTTTGATGTGTCATCATTGAAACTGTTTAATGATTACACCTCACCTTAATTAGCACATTGACTTTGCAGAGTCTCTTCTCTGCATTTGAGATGACCAATGCATGACTCACCGTCAGAATGGGGTCAAAACAATGCAATAACAAATGCCTGGCAAAAAATTCCCACTGCTTCTAAAAACCGCAGGTGTGCTTGCGCCATCAGTAACAGCAGACGTTTCCACAACAAATCCTCTCTCACTGAAGCGGCTGACCTGCTGCGTCCACACAGAAACAAAGACAGCTTCATCACTTAACTGTAAACTAACCAATCACCAAATCATGATAACTTAAGGGGTAGATGCTTCTGTATCACTACAGGGTGGGCAGTTTGGCCAGTTACTCAATTAGCTGGTGAGACAGCTGGTAGTTAGCTGGTAGTGTCTCTTTAACCCTTTCGAGTCGATTAACGCATATATTCGTTTTGAGTCATTTTCTCCTGATAACCCCGAAAAGAACTTAAATTAAACTCTCAGTTTTAATCGTACAGATAAGAGCAATACATCAATCGAATCTGTAAAGGGTCTAGTTTTTTTTGGATACAGACATAATAACAAAAAACCTTTGTGCACTTATAAAATAAAGATAACAAACAAGGTGCGCTGTCTACAGTCTTTGTCTCCGCTGATCGTCATGTACAAACATTTCATTAAAATGAACTGTAACTCCGTGAATACTCAACGAAGAGACATGAGAGAGATATCTATAGAAAGCCTGGAATGTCTACTTTTAAACTAAAACAAATATTGCTGCCGAAAACAAATATTCTGAGATAAAGTAATCCATATGAAAACAAGGCGATGTCTGTTTTTCATATCTCCCTTCATTATATTTAATGTGACCACGCCCCCGTGCTGAACGCGCTATTCAGATTCAAACTGAAGCGCGCGGCTTGAATACGCCCACACAGAAGAAAAGGCAGCGAGACTGTTCTTCAAGTTTTTATCTTATTTTACTGTTTGCTTCGCGATGAGAAATGGATGCTATATGTGTATTTGCCCCTGAGACCTCCTTCGGGAAGAATGGGGCCTCCGCAGCGTCCCTCTTCCAAGTGGAACAGGTACGTTTTCCCAGTCTCACCCAATGAAGTACTGCTTTGACAATGGTGAGTGGAACTACTTGTTCCGAGCCCCGGCCTACACCTAATAGGGGTGCAGGTGGCTTGCACAGGGCACTGGAAGGGGCAGCACCCATGGCGCTTTGGTAGATCCCATTTTGCGTCGGTCACCGACGTGGCGTCGAGAGTGACCAACTGAAAGTGAACATCTTGGTTACGTATGGTAACCCTCGTTCCCTGAAGGTGAAAACGGAGATGCCACGTCCCGTCTCATCGCCATGATTGCTGTACAGCCGCTGAGCTTCTGGGTCTCCGGCTCGGCTCCTCAGCGTAAACCTAGAATGCATTGCACTTGCTGCCTTCTTATACTCACGCTGTAATCAGAGGTAGCTGAATGCAATAATTGCATGCCATTGTGCATTGGCTCGTTTATTTTACACTCAAAGTAGATTGGTCTATCGAAGCGATATCCCATTTTGCATCGGTCACCGACGTGGCGTCTCCGTTCCCTCTTTCAGGGAACGAGGGTTACCATACTTAACCAAGACTTTTCTTACACAGTTGGACTAGGACTCAAACCAATATTAGTTAATACTTATCTGAAACATAACTGGGAACTCCATTATGCCTCAAATGTAAAATCTGAAAAATGTCCTTATGGGTCTTCTTTTCTTTTTGCCAGTCTATAAAATAAAGCAGGCAATATTTGTTGACAAACCGACATTCACTTGTGGAAAATCAAACAAAGTGGCTCTCAAAGCCAAACTTCACTTTAATTTTACTTCAAGCGTTTGGACAAAAACAAGCAGTCAAACAGCACAATTCCGGGCATTTAAATCAGAGAACATCAAGAGTTGTTTCCATGGAGACGCTAAGCTTGTTTTTAGATCAGAAAGTGTGGAGGGGACAGAAGGTGAGGGTCCTACGAGTGCTGTTGAGTCTTCACACAGAGTGAGCAATAATTAAATCCCCTCATTACAAAGCACTAGAGAGTCAGGTCGCCCGAGCCGCCGAGACCCTCCAGGTAATGCAGACAAATAGCGTGCAGTCAAGCGCATATTCCTGCCATTATGACTGCATTTCCTGAAAAATCCACACTCAGAAATCTAATCTACCAAGTAGATTCATTTTTAGCTGCATGGGAATAGCAATTTATTACTTAATTTTCAAAAGCCACTAAAAGGCAACTGCATTTATTTTTAGCATGCTGTCAAATTTGAGTCACCAAAGCATTTGTTTATGAAGACTGATATATATGACCAAAAAATATATTTTTAAATCTTAACAAAGTATCTTCAGTTGTAAAATATAGTTCAAAGATAGACAACCATCAGGTTGTGTAAGCTAATAATTTTTTTTTTTTTAAATCAGGTGGGCAGATGAGCGTATTTATTTTTGTCTAGCAAGAGAATAATTCAAACAGAAGTGATTAATACATATTTTCGGTGAGTACCAGACCAGGAAGTGTAAGGCTGTGTTCAAAATCACACACTCTCTGAGTTGGTACTTATTTTGAAAATGTTTGAGATCTGTATGTTCGGTATAAATGTGTGTAGTATGAATGTACTACATTTGTGTTGTTGTCATTATCATGCGACCTACCAGCATCAGTTGCTTTGCTGTCATTCACAAATCCTCCCCCATGGCCTCAAGGGATAGTAAAGTTTTTACCGGATGTGCACTTCAGAATCTCACCAGAAACAGTAGATCATCCAGTTTCCAAATGATCCTCATGGAAACAGCAGTTTCTCACATAAAAAAATAAAATAAAATAAATAAGAAATGAAAAATCACAATTCTGGTCCAGTTGGAGTACAATGCATTTTGGGGTACAGTGTGGTCTGTAGTATCCTCTGTTGTTAAGTGCTCACATTAAATATAGTATGTATTTCTTCATAAAAAAGTTAAACAGTGTGTTTTCAGCACTGTTAATTTTTCTAATAGACTCTGCTTCCAGCTTTGCTACCGTTCGGACGTTCTAGCTTACTGCTCTGTGCTTTGCTTCTTATTTCTGTACTTTTCTCAGATTTTTCTAAGATTTTTACTTCAGCAGATCGGCACAGTGCTCCAACAACAGATTTTTGGCACAAACGCTAAAACTAAAAACATTGGGATTGGAATAATACTCCCACTGCTAACAGCTTACATTCCTGTGACAGGATAACAACTGCATAAATTCAAACAAAAGAGAGAGAAAATGCCTCCTGTTGGATCTACTTGTTGCATGAACTGCTGCAAACTTCTACAAAGGATTGTGATTCTTGAAACAAAGTTACTTTCTGGACTTCCAAAACAGACGGAACACTTAGCAGACCGTCGTCATGGACCCTCTCAGCATACAGCCGGTGAGTCCCATGAATCTTCTGAATCTCAACAGTTTATACCAAGTGTAGAGGAACAAGCCAAAACTGATCGCCACACTAATCGATGGCACAAACAGGGAGCGAGACCCAAGGGAATACAAGACATCAGATTGTCACGAGTTTCTTGTATTGCTGCCATTGCTTCCTCTACCCCAGATTCGACTATGACAAGGCTTGTAAATACTGGTATTCTACCACCCTCTATACATCTGGAGAACAGATTTGAAGCATTAATAAATGTGGGCGAGGAATCCCCAAATGTATTTAAACATGGATCTGATCAGCCAGCAGCTAACACTGCTACTAACAGGTGCTCAAGGACGAGCAGACAGCGGCATTCAGCTCAGAGCGCAGCCGAGCCAAGGACTCTGATAGTGGGTGACTCTGTTATCAGAAACATCCATAGCAGGACTACAACAACATGCTGCCTTCCTCAAGCAACGGTCTCTGATGTGAACAAGGAACTTCAGAACATTCTAATGAAGCACAAGAATGCAAATCAAATCATCATCCATGTGGGAAAGAATGATATTCGGAAAGAGCAGTCAGAACTCCTTAAGAAGGACTTCATTGAATTCTTTGAAACACTCAAAAGACTCAAAGTTCAGTCGTTCATCAGTGGACCACTCCCAGCAAGGGGAACAAATATGTTTTCACGGTTGCTTGGGCTCAACACATGACTACAAAGATCTTGTAATACAAAATGAGTCAATTTCATCAACAACTTCAATCTTTTCTGGGGCCATAGACAATTGTTTAAACCAGATGGCCTCCACCCAAACAAACTTGGTGCAAGAGTGTTTAAGGACAATATCTACTTCTCCCTTTGTCATCCTTCAGCAGAGTGTGTCAATCCATTCAGCACACACACACACCGGGTCCGAGTCATCATGTGGTTGACATATCCCACAAGGACACTGATAACACCATGCAGCCAAAACAATCACTGCTGATAGACACTATCCCTGCTGAGCCCTGCCCACAGAGCTCCTCACAGACTGACTGTGATGTATCATAACAGCTACAAGATTCCCCACCCAAGTACGACTTTCTGGAAAACAGCCAGGGAAGCCAGGACAACACATCACAGCCACCGGAAACACCAGAGACACAGCCCATCTCACCAGACACATTATCCCTCTCTCCAGAATCTCCACTTCTGTGCTTCTCACAGAAAATGGAGGAATTGGTGTATGTTGGGACTAAACTCTCCCACTCATTCGCTGCTAGCCTGCAGATATCAACAAAATAAAACGGCGGGCCCCCCAACCACCAAAGACTGTGGGCCCTGTTCCTATGAGAGCTCTCCGACCGCTGCCACAACGCCAGGGCCCAAACCCTCTATCTGCTGAAGGTGAACCAAAAACAACTGATAGCAGCTCTCAGTGATATGTGTCAGGTCCCCACTATAATAGCAGCAACATTCACAATTGCTTACAGACCAAGCGGGAACCCAGTGTGCCTGTAGCTTTCTCTATTTCAGTTTTATCACGTGATAGAAAGTCTAAGGCCTTCTCAAGCCGAAGGGCAAACTCATCTAATCTGCGGCCTATTATGCATCAAACTAAGATTGATATAAAGACACCAAGCACTGCCATCAAGTTAGCACTTTCAAACATTCGCTCACTAAAAAATAAAGGCATTTGCATTGTTACTAAGGACATAGTACTATCTGATCACTTCTGTATTTTCTTTGATATATTGATCTCGGCTACCACTGAATCTAGATCTGTCTCTGCCAGAAGGAGATGCATAAACGAAAACACAAGTGTACTATTTATGGAGGCTATATCTTTAACACCAAGCATTTCTGCAGACTCTGTTGATATTCTCCTTGATTCCTTCAACTCAAAAGTTAAGAATGTTATTGATGATATTGCTCCAATAATAGTCAGTAAGAAAACAAACAGACAGAAATCAGTTTGGAGAAGATCAACAGGAGTTCAGACTATGAAAAGACAATGCAGAAAAGCCGAGCGAATGTGGAGGAAGACGAAACTTGAAATTCACTATAGCATCTATAAAGAGAGCCTTCATGCTTTTAATGTGAAACTAGCCACTGCTAGACTTAATTTCTTCTCAAACCTTTATAAACAGTAACTTAAATAACACTTGTACTCTTTTTGCCACTGTTGAGAGACTGACAAACCCACCAAGTCAGATTCCAAGTGAAATGCTCTCAGACAGCAAATGCAATGAGTTTGCTTCATTCTTTTCTGAGAAGATCATAAATATCAGGAAGGCGATTAGCACTTCCTCAAGTAATGCAGAGGTCAGACAGATTCGGCTATAGACAGATGTCTATTTTTGAAACAATTGATAGCAAAATTCTGGAAGACCTAGTGCAGCAACTAAAATCGTCAACCTGTTGTCTTGACACACTTCCCACATCTTTTTTCAAAAGTGTGCTTGACTGCTTAAAAGCAGATCTCTTAGAAGTGGTGAATGCCTCAATTCTTTCTGCGACATTTCCAAACTCCCTAAAAACTGTTAAGCCCCTCCTGAAAAAGACCAATCTTGATAACACAATTTTGAGCAATTTTAGACCAATATCTAATCTTCCTTTTATAGGTAGAAAAGGTAGTTTTCAGCTAAACAAATACTTAAACTCAAATGGATACCTGGACAATTTTCAATCTGGTTTCCGAACGCATCACAGCACAGAGACAGCACACATTAAGATAATAAATTATATTTGCTTAAATTGTGGCAAAATATCGGTGCTGGTATTGCTAGATCTCAGTGCTGCGTTTGACACTGTCAATCACAACATACTACTAGAGAGACTGGAAAACTGGGTCGGGCTTTCTGGGATGGTACTCAAATGGTTCAGATCATACTTAGAAGGGAGAGGCTATTATGTCAGTATAGGAGAGCCTAAGTCTAAGTGGACGTCCATGACATGCAGAGTCCCACAAGGCTCAATTCTTGCACCGCTCTTGTTTAGCCTGTATATTCTTCCACTAAGTCAAATAATGAGAAAGAACCAAATTGCCTACCACAGCTATGCTGATGATACCCAGATTTACCTAGCCTTATCTCCAAATGACTACAGCCCCATTGACTCCCTCTGCCAATGCATTGATGAAATGAATAGTTGGATGTGCCAGAACTATCTTCAGTTAAATAAGGAAAAAACTGAAGTCAATGCATTTGGAAACAAAGATGAAGTGTTCAAGGTGAATGCATACCTTGACTCTAGGGGTCAAACAACTAAAAATCAAGTCAGGAATCTTGGTGTGATTCTGGAGACAGACCTTAGTTTAAGTAGTCATGTCAAAGCAGTAACTAAATCAGCATACTATATCATCTAAAAAACATTGCAATAATTAGATGTTTTGTTTCCAGTCAAGACTTGGAGAAACTTGTTCATGCCTTTATCACCAGCAGGATGGACTATTGTAATGGGCTCCTCACTGGCCTTCCCAAAAAGACCATTAGACAGCTGCAGCTCATCCAGAACAATGCTGCCAGGATTCTGACTAGAACCAGAAAATCTGAGCATATCACACCAGTCCTCAGGTCCTTACACTGGCTTCCAGTTACATTTAGGATTGATTTTGAAATACTTTTACTCGTATATAAGTCACTAAATGACCTAGGACCGAAATATATTGCAGATGTGCTCACTGAATATAAACCTAACAGAGCACTCAGATCACTTGGATCAAGTCAGTTAGAAATACCAAGGGTTCACACAAAACAAGGGGAGTCCGCCTTTAGCTACTATGCTGCCCGCAGTTGGAATCAGCTTCCAGAAGAGATCAGATGTTCTTAAACACTAGTCACATTTAAATCTAGACTCAAAACCCATCTGTTTAGCTGTGCATTTATTGAATGAGCACTGTGCAATGTCCGAACAGATTGCACTATATTTTCACTGTTTTTTTTTTTTTATCATTTTCTATCTGTTTTTAAATGTTTTAATCATTTTAAAAGTTTTGTTAATTTTTTCTTCATGATTATTGTACTTTCTTTTATGTAAAGCACTTTGAATTACCATTGTGTACGAAATGTGCTATATAAATAAACTTGCCTTGCCTTGCCTTGCCTTGCCTAATAGTGATTTTATTTAGTTTTTATTATTTTTTATTATTATTTAAGAATTATAAGCGAATCAAACCAACCAGCTATAAAGTGAATCAAATTATTAACTTTGATCTGAAGTGTGTAATTGCTTGCTTTAATGAGGAAAAGAACTCATGGAGGATTGTAAATACAGTATTAAAATATGCATATAAAAGAGATTTATAGAAACAATATATTTTATGTTGCAAAACACGCATATGCATACAAATATTTAAGCAGAGAGCGTATAGACTGACTCTATTAAATCATTTACATGTACAATGCTTCATGGAAGTTGGTGGGCACTAAAATGTTATTTTAATGTGATCTGCTAGCTACTGTATGATTCTTGATTGGTGGATTTTTTTTTGCAGAATAATTGTTAATGTAGTTTTAACCAGCAATTCTATTGTTACAACAATTATTTAAAGTTTATGTAATGTGGCCTAATTGTTTAAAAAAAAAAAAAAAAAAAAAAAAACTAAAACTAACCTTGTAACTTACAGTAGGTCTGTTTTAAAAGATTTATAAGATTTAAAGGTCAATACGAATAAATTTCCCTGTGGAGAAAATTAATAGGGTTTTTTCTTCTGGAAACCGACTCTGTTGGAAATTTGCATACTGTGCACAGCGTACATATCATATACTACAGCACTAGTAAGAGTAGTAAGGGGTTAGTTAGTCAAACACTCCCAGAAGACGTGTCTCCAGCCATGTGTGAAGATTTCAATGTATTCTGCTGTTCAGGTGAAGGTTAATAGTTTGTTCCGCCACTGAGGGAGTATGAAGGTTTTGAAAGTGACCTTGTCTCATGCTGTGATGGGACCATCATCATTCGTTGAGTGGGAGGAAATGGAAATCTGAGTGAAAGTGCTTAGGCAGGAGGTTATAGACCTAGTGGTTGTCCTGTATGCCAGCATCAGAGCTTTGAGAACACCAGCACTGTGTGCCACATTGTACCAGCATACAACATTTTATGTGTCACATGACCCTTTAGAAATCATTCTGATCTGTTTACAATATGCTGACTTATTATCAATGATGGAAACAGCTGTGCTTCATAACATTTTTTTTTTTTTTTTTTTTTTTTTGGAACCTGTGATACTTTTTTTCAGGATTCTTAGATGAATCATTTTTTTTTTACATTTGTTTTATTAATTTAAGACATCCTTGATTATAAAAATAAATAAACAAATAAATAAGTAAAATATTCTGAGTCCAAACATTTAAATGGTAGTGTATACATATACATTTTGGTAATAAATGTTCTTTTTTAATAATTGCTGTTCTTTTTTATGTTTTATTCATTCCATTTTATTTATTCAAATACGATTTCCAACATAAAAGGTGAAGCTTTGCATCACAGGAATACATATATACATTATATATATATATATATATATATATATATATATATATATATATATATAGTTTTTTTTTTTTTTTTTTTTTTCAGCTTTAATGAGCATAGGATACTTCTTTAAAAACATAGAAAATCTGTCTGATCCCAAACCTTTGAACGGTAGAATAATTTGAAAGATGTTTCAGTTTTCATGATAAAAAACATAGTAAAGTGATTTTTCTATTGTTTCTGTTAGAGTATATAAAAAGCAGTTTACATCTTGTAGCAAACAACATCTTAATTTTTTTTTTTTTTTGATATCAATGCTCAAAATCAAAAAGTCATACAGAAACTTTTTTTTTTTTTTTTTTTTTTTTTTTTTTTTTGCCTTCTGTGGTTAAAAGGAATAGCTCACCCCAAAAAAAAAAAAATACAATTCTGTCATCATTTACTCAAGTTGTTCTAAACCTGCATGAATCTTTCTTCTGTTGAACACAAAAAAATATATTTTGAAGAATGTTTTGTTTTGAAGAATACTCAATGATACTCAATGGCTACCGTCAACTGTTTGGTTCCCATCTTATTTTAAATATCTTCTTTTGTTTTCAGCAGAAAAAATAAAAAATGATTCATGCAGGGTTGGAACAATTTGAAGATAAGTAAATGATGACTTATTTATGTATTTATGTATCAGAATGTGCTAATTTTCAGCAATTTCAATTTTTGTTTTGACACTACATACTGTAACATCTCCAGAAAAACAGAAGCATTTGGAGTTTTTCACAGGGAGTTTGAAATAATGGGTTAATAAGTACTATGTTGTTTAGAATTAGAGAAACTACTAATGCATCTGTTTAGACACACTTTCTTTATCAGAGACATTATTTCGAAGAAGCCAAGCTGAGATCATTAATGCAATTTTACTCTTGAATGGCACAATAGGAAGTTATTTCTTCCTTTCCTAGCTGCACACACTTTAATGATGTAGGTTTTCTTAACAAGGCTGCTGTGCCGTTGGCTTTTACAGCATTTGGATAATGAAAAGGCCGAGCTGCAGTATGTACGGCTTTATAGCGCTCTGAATAAATACAGATTTTGCAAATGGGAGCTGCAAAAAACTTGAAAATTACCCACTGGCAAACACAAAGGGGGAAAATGCCTCAAGCCACAAATCTGTGCTCCCGCTGGCAGCCGTTATTGTACCTGCCCACAGACAACACGTGAGCGGACACAATGAGACAGAAAAGCCCTGCTGAGTTTTACAAAACTGACAAGTCTTGTAGGAGCCGTGAGTGAAAGCTTGCTGAACCCTCGTTAGATTTACCTGAATTTTGAGCGTAGGCAAACCTGCTCTCTAATCCAACAGAAGCTCTTGGGACTTCATTCTGCACGCGTCCCTGGTGCTGCATCTCCAACAGCTGCTACCTGGGAAAATAGGGCACCTGAACAAGAGACGCTGTGAATGTTTGTACTAGGATGATTTCTGACTCTCTACAACAGCGTCATCAAAATTATACTATACATATTTATGGAATTCAAGCCATGCAACACAACCACAATTGTAAAATGGATCACTTTGGTTGATTGGCCAGATAGAGGCTTATGTTTAATTAAACATAAATATGATGGAAATATACATGAGCATACATATTAGCATATGAAGATTTCAAATTCAAAAACTCTTATGTCCTTCTGGTTCAGTGATTTCACTTAAAGGCAAAGGAAAGGTTATTAGTCAGTTACTGAATGCCTTATTTAAAGAAAAAAATACATCCAACATAATTTTTTCTTTCATAGGAGCCTGCTCATTAGTGGTTTCAGAGTGTTTTGCATGTTCATATGTAATTATTTCCAATTTTTTTAAAAATTTACTACTACATTAAAATTACAAATAACACTTAAAAAATGGAGAACAATGGTGTCCATACAAGAAGGTTTTATCTTTATTATGATACTTTCACACCTTGGAAAATTAACTAAATCAGTACTTTAGGCTGGAAATTGTCTGTAAATAAGCTAGCCTACTAGTTTAGCATAACTCTAACTGGTAGGGAAAATATATTTTTGATTTGCCAACACCAGATATCATAACACATGCATTTCACTCATGCATAGCATAACAAAGCTCCTGTGTAGGGAATTTTGCATACATGCCACTAGCATACAAAGTATTAATGTTTCAGAAACCCTATCGAAATGCATAGGAAATAAAATGCAACTCAATTTAAATCTGCAACAATGATTATATATATATATATATATATATATATATATATATATATATATATACATATACATATACATATATATATACATATACATATATATATATATATATACATATATATATATATATATATGTATATATATATATATATATATATATATATATATATATATATATATATATATATATATATATATATATATATATATATAGTCCTTAGTGGAATAGATCTATACAGGTGGAGCTGGATTCAGAGCTTATACAGGAGAGGACCAATCAGCTGTGCCATATGATAATGATGTCATTAGGTCAGACTCAGTTAGACCTATTGGACTGCGCCATCTAGAGTTTCATGCCAGAACTCTGTATTAATATACTTAATATATACTTATATACTTAAATCCAGTATATAAAGTAAAGTCATTTCCTTTATACAATGAGTGCAAATGACTTTACTTTTGTTAAACCAATTATCCAATTTGGTAAAAGTGTTAAAGAACACATTCAGCAAATCACATTAAAGCTATATTACCACACTACTACACAACCTAGTGCCACGGTCATCAACTACATTATTTTTTATATTCCAATTAGACCTATGTGTTATTTTTTTTATTTTATTTATTTTTTTTTTACAAGTGGGTAGTAGGGTAAACAAGGCAGTTTAACTCCATACTGATTGCTTTAACTGCATCTATTTGGAAGTCTGGTAACTGATCATTAAATCTAAAGCATATAAAGACTGTTACACAGACTCAAACACAAAGGGCATTGCTTCCTTCATTATCTGACTCTCACAGTGTAACAACACAGTCCATTAATCACCAGCAAACCCAACAGCACTACTCCGCCATTCTCTTCTCAGTAGGGGTAGCAACTAAAGCGCCCGGTATCTCTTTTTGAATGACCACCATAGTTAGCTTGTCTGGACAATGTTCAAAGGCAGTCAAAAGGCTGCTTTTGTGTGATTGCTATGGAACTGAGGAAAATTTGATTACATTGTCGGGAAATGAGCACAGGAGACTTTTTCAAACAGTAATGGGTCTGCTGTGATAAAACTCATGCATCCGGATGCAGCTGTGATGTAACTTTAATCATATAGACAATAACACATACACATGCAACTATAAACTGGATTAAATCAGAATGGATTCACTGGATTTTTTTGATTGAACAGAATTTTCTATCTGAAAAGTTAGAGTGGTTTACAAAAAAGTCATATGATAATATCTGCTTCAGTAAAATTACTTTAGTTAAAAATGGGTTTTTTAATTAGTTTCACATTTGAGACACCAAAGCAGGAAGCCATGGCTTTATTTAAAAGAGATTTTACTGCCAAAACTTGTTTATGTGGCAAATAATTTGATGCAAAAATGTCAAATAACAGATTGCCAAGGTCAATTCCTTCACAAAGTCCCATAAAACGTAATGAGCTTATTCTTATTAAAGTTAAAAAGTTGCCAATTTGGCTTAGAATTTTCTCCAGGTGGCAGGAGAACAAGATTGAATTTTTTGATTCATACGGCTATAAAAATCACAGATTAGCACCTGTACATGCTGATTAGAACAAGGTCTGTACTGTATGTAAAACATTTACCAGCTGAATTGGGTTTTATATTATATTTGTGGAGTAAAGTCGCTTCTTCTATTGGTTCTTTGAACAACTTTTCAGTCAGATGAAACCGAATCATTCCTCCCACCTAACATAAGCAAACACCCCAGATATAAAGGTTATTTCTGTTGGTGTGATAAATAAAATAACACCTGGTCCAGAGAAAACTGGATGCTGGGTGCAAACATGAGCAGAGAAAAACAATTCCCTTGTGCACAAGCCTCTACCCCATTCAAACAAAGCGAAAAAGCCAAGGTCGCTTCCTCGACTGACTTCTCTTAAAAAACTGAAAGCTTAGAAGAATTCCCTTTTGAAGAAAGGTTAAGCGTGATATGTGACGGTAAGACTAAAATGAAAATGTTGACTTGTTTTCTACCTTCCGGATTTACAATTTTTTTGCAATTAGAAATGATTTATTGGTGAACTCAACATGACAGGACATACAATAAAAATATATAATTAAATTAACTGTAAATTACTGACACTTCATTTTTAAATGCACTGGTAGTTTAACTTAAATAGTTTAATTTCATCAGTCAAAGTGTGTTAAATCTTCTAAAGATCTTCTAAAGTGCAATATTGAGAAAACAAGCCTGTGTTGGTCTTGAAGATGGAATGAGTGTCAGCTCGGTGCAGACAGGTCGTTTCCCACCCATGCGGGAGGCCCCCTGTGCACAGTAAGTCTTCTGTCCCCGGGCAGATATGGATACTACGCCAGTCTCTGCTGATGTTGCTCATCTGCTTCTCAGAGAGTTTGGCTGAGTCAGCGCCCCATTCAGCATCACGCCCTCCATGAGGGCCCTTCCATTTGCATTTCCATTATTCATTTTGTATGTACTAGCCTATACCTGTCTGTGGTAGGGGACAGAGAGGGTATCTTGCCTGACGAGCTCAATTCTTGTATCAGTATTTGCTTCATTTTTACACTAAAAAATAAGCCTGCTAACAAATTCCTTTTAAAAAACACTTACTTTTGACAGTTGCCATAGAGTCTTGTACAGTTTGGTGCTTTGTCTAGCCAAGAATCACCCACTTAGAAAGGAAGTATCCGTCTGACCAACATGGAAATTGTCCAGCCACAATTAAAGAGAAGTGTCATTCTGTGACCGGCCGTAGAGAGGCACGGAAGAATATTCTAATGTTTTTACAGATGTATCAAAAAAAAAAAAAAAAAAAAAAAATATATATATATATATATATATATATATATATATATATATATATATATATATATATATATATATATATATATATATATATATATATATATATATATATATATATATATATATTATAATATATATACTGCTTTTTTCCTGTGGACATATATGTGCATTAAACAAAACCTTAAAGTTGTGATGAAATGAGTCATGACATTTACACGTATTGTACATCCAAGTAAAAAAAAAAAAAAAAAGGAAAAAGTGGCCGTTGCAATAAAAAATAAATAAATAAATACACATTCTGTAAGTTTGGATTAAATTGTGGATGAGCAAGGTTTTTGTAGACAAAAAAAAAGCTTTACATTGCATTTAAAGATAGCATAGACAATTTCAGAGTGGCTAGCAATAGCAAGCTAGCTTTGAAGGCATAAAATCCCACCCTCCCTGTAAATCACTCTCCAAAGACTCGCCTCCTCCAAAACACATGACCGCACACCGGCAGACCAGAGACTAACCATAATAACAAAATGATAACGCCTTCCATTCTTGCTCGGTCTGCAATGGACCGTGCTGATGACCTATCATGTCTGCATGGACTGGTTGCAAAAACATATGTTGACAGGCACGTAGGACACCTATCATAGCCCTCGGACCGAGGGATATGATTGAACAAACATTTTATGGTTCCACGCCTTCCACAGATTATGAAAGTTCTGTCATTAATTAATCAATCTCATGTCGTTCCAAAACCGTTACTTTCATTCATCTTAAGAACACAAATTTAAATATTTTTGATGAAATCCGAGAGCTTTCTAATTCTCCTTAGAGAGCAATGCATCTACCACGTTCAAGGTCCAGAAAGGTCATAAGGACATTGTTGAAATATTTGCAATACTTTTTTGTGTACAAAGAAAACAAAAAGATGTCATTTATTCACCAACTACTTCTATTGGGTGTCAGTCTTTGATGAATAAGATGAAGAAAACAATGCAGGTTTTGGTGAGGAAATTACAGAATTGAGCAAATGGCGAGTAAATGACTTCAATTAAATGATTTCAGTTTGGAGTAAACTATCCTTTTAAGTAAGGTGTACAGTAACTGTGAAATCTTGAATGAAAATGTTACTTACCACAGTGACTTTTATATTGGAAAAAGTCTTGAGTAAGCAGTTATCTAAAATCCCCTCTAACATTGTCATAAAATGGTATGAACTGCTACTAGCGATGTCTTTATGCATTAGCGACAGGCTCACATGACGAAAGCCTTGTGTTCTCTTGTCATCCCGGATGCAGACATCAGGCACAGATTTGGCTCAGATCCAGGACCCACACTTCACTCTGTCTCATTCTCAACTATTTCTATGGTGACAGAGAGAGAGAGAGAGAGAGAGAGAGAGAGGGAGAGAGAGAGAGAAAGAGAGAGAGAGTGCGGGAGAGAAAAATGCTCGGAATATGAAGCCAGGCAGAAGTAATAAACTTCCTCAACTTTTAGAGCTCTTTAAACTGTTCCATCTGCCAAAACATGTTAAAACTGTCTGCCGAATTTGGGGAGCACATAAAGGAGTGGGGTAAGATGTGTCGGCTGCATCACTCTTTTAGTGTATCGTATGCTCCCTTTTTTTTTTTGTCATTAGGAATTATTTACCATGGCCTCTTTGATATGCACATGATAAAAGTCACTTGATTCGTTCCTGAATGAATTGTTTGAACGAATCTGTTAAATGAATCATTATTCAATGACTCACGATTCAATGACTCACTAATGAAGCCAGACACATGTTTTGTTCATGAACAATTCATTTAAATAAAATATAAAATTACTCACTAGGCTTTTATTTGTTTAATTTCGTGTCATTTTTAATGATTATGTTGGAAAAAAATGTTTTATGAGTCTCTCTTGACTTTCTTGAATGAATCTTCATTTTTGAAACTAAAATAGTAAATGCAATACTGTGAACCATAGCCTATGCTTCAGGGTAAGATGTGCCATGGCTTTGCATTTCAATGTTTCACTGGGCTAGACATATTTGAAAGGACAAATTTCTATGATCCTGACCTATAAACACATTCTTTTAATTACAGTTATTAGCAGACATCTAACAGACATTATATTTTTACATCTAATAATGTCTCTCTATCTCATTACTTCTAATTAAAAAGTGGCACAAGTCCCCTATTGTTTTGCATTTTGCCAGCCACAGCACATTTCAATTGAATTTCAACAAGAAGACCCTGCTAGAATCCATGTTGATGTTTGACAAGAACATCGCTCAGAGTGTTTACCGTCTGTTTACACTTTTGGGAAATCACAGTCTTCATATCTACCGCCTCAGCAAACCGCGGGAAATGTTTATTAATGTTGTCCGCATGATTTAAGGATGCAGAGCATTGCATGTGAGTAATAACTTTCGGGTACCTAAATGTCTTGGCCACAGCTGTATTCATTAGAGTGTGCCCAGATTGATTACTTTTAATGAATGAGCAACCACTGTACATCAGGTAAGGGCTTTTGGGTGTGATACTGACATCAAAAGAAATGTTTGTTTGAGGTTTCCATTTCATACTTGCAACAGTGTTTGCTCATGCATATTCTATAACTAATAATCGATGTTGGGGTGTCATAAACAATAGAGCGAAACGGATACGCTATGATAAACCAGAACCCACTAATCTGCATGATAAGATGTTTTTTCAAAGGATGAGAATGCAAATAGCTTAAAAGCTTCTCATACGACTTGAACACCCAGTTTAATTTTTGGCTCACGGGTGGAAGAGAGGGTAAAATGTGTTCAACAGAAGAAAGACAGCTTTGTACTTTTAATGGCAAAATCATTTCCATTTTTCTCCTGACATTAGTTGCCTACCTCACATATCCCAGTGCCCACCCCAAGATGGCATCCACTATCGCCAAAGGTGTGAATCCATTATCCAAGCTGCTTTACAACATCGACTACACCGACACAAGCGATACAGCCTCCCTTGGCTACATATAATTGATAAGGCTCTTGAGAAAGAAACCTAGGGACAAGATGAAGATCAGGCTGAAGGAAATTGATTGAGCTCATAAATCCTGTCCAGAGCAGCACCATATTTTATTAGCACTATGCTAGAGGAGTGGGATCCTGCTGCGATTTTAAAAAACGGTGATTTGGTTTGTGTGTGTGTGTCGTGCCTTTGTTTTTGTCTGTCTCCATCTCTAGGGACACATTTTACACAGATACTAGATATTTGCTTATTTCCCCATGAATAATGTAATTAGATTCACAGATTTGTAATGGAAAAATACATTATACATATGCGCCATTATCAAAAACAACAAAAGAATCTCTTAAAACCCAATAGCTTCATTATATAGTCATATTGCCCTCAACCATACTTCAACCCACTTTTGTCTTGCAACCCCCCACCCCCCACCATCATTTGGTTCATAGAGACCTTTTTTTAATCCTGGCATCATCTGTCCGTCTGTAATCTAGCACTTGACTACACACTCCAAGAGATCAGGGTTGTGCGCAGAACAATAAAAACATGGAGCTGAACAGATGTGGGTTTCTTGCTGGAGGGATATGCGGCATATAAACAATAGTACTACCAAGAAACAAACTGTGTGTGTTAAACACTGGGAGATTTCTGTGAGGACCACCTGAGCTCAGAAATGTGGCATCCCAATTGAATTAATAACCCATCCCTGAAGACGAACTCCTGCTCTGAACCCTTTTAGTAGCTTTCAGGAAATGGATGAGTCCGGTAGGTTTTAATATTTTGGTTACCTCACGGCTCACTGCATTCAATCTTATAATCATAATGAGATTGTCCTAGCTTGCAAGACACTAAGTATTCACATATTTACCCTGATGGAGAAATATGGAAAGAAGTGTGCGGACATGTAAAACGAATTTAAAAGGATGAAAAAGCATGTAATGAGTCTCAAGATGTGTTTTTGTTTGTACTGGATACACAGAAGGTTTCATATTGAGTTTCTGGCTGTTTAGCTGGCTTTTCTACAAGAGTGAGAAAAACAGGACTTAAGGATTACAATATAGGCCTGTATAGAAATTGTGATAAGACATATATCAGAGGGCTTACTGAAGAGACATGGACTATGATTTGCTATGACAGTAAGTTGAAGGTGGTATTAGAGGGAGGGACCTTGATATTCTAAAGAGCATTTTGATTGGTCAGAAATGTGTGGTGCAGAATGAGTCATCAATGTATTTTTAAATGTAACAAGTATTGTTATAAAAAAAAAAATCCCTCTAGAATAGGGGTTGTCAAATAACAGTCTGGGGATTCCACAAAGGGTGCTATCTATATGGAGAAAATATAAAGTATAATAAATAAAAATAAAGAAGAGAACATTCTTAATATGTTTTGGAATCTGCACTTAAATTAATAATGAAAGTATTATTTACCAATATTCATAATACAGTATTAACACTTCTTTCTGTTTTCTAAAGATTTGCTATTATTATTCTATTCGCAAAAAAAAAAAAAAAAAAAAAAAAAAAAAAAAAGATATGAAAAGATACTTTTACCGGCATCATTAATCTTCCTTAAAGGGATAGTTTACCCCAAAACTGAAGTTGACGATAGCCACTGACTTAGTATTTTTTACATACTAGTACATAGTATTTATTTACATAGCCTAGTATTTTTTTTGGAAGTCAATGGCTACTATCTACTGTTTGGCTACCACAATTCTTCAAAATATCTTCTCTTGTGTTCAGCATAAGAAAGAATACAGGTTTGAAACAACTTGAGGGGGTAAGTAAAGGATGACAAAATTTTCAATTTTGGTTGAACTGTCCCTTTAATTTCTTTTGAGGCTTCCTGTTCTTTGCCTTTGTGTGCATGTACTCAACCTAATTTGGATCAGATTAGCATTGGTTAGTAACTGAGTATGACAGTTTCCCATTAAATCCTTCACCACATCTCTCCGGTTAAATGAATAGAGTGTTGCAGTGGATAAAGCATGTGACTTGGAGGTGATGAGAGGTGATGCCGTGTGCTTTCAGGCGCATCAGAGTGTGGCAATATTTTGACTCTTATTCGTATATTCAGATCTTATTAGAGTCAAGCATCTATTCCCATGAAATGATGATCCATTTTTAAAGCAGAGAAATGTCTATTACTATGAGAAATTTGGCTGTTTATCAGATATTATTTTTAACTTGCTACTAAGCCAATTCTCATTACTTTTATGAACAAGAGCATACAGAATGATACAAAATATGCTTGTCTATATACAGTATATATTACATATGTTCCTTCTGGTCCTCAGATCTGTCTGGTTGACAGCCTTGCAGCTGTGCAATATTCTAATGATAACAGATCTCTAATCTTTCAATGTTTGTATCACTCTGCTTGCATTATTTCTCATAGCGAGTGTCACGGCAGATGGCCAAATCCACTGTAATGTTATAAATAATACTGTTTTTGTGTCACAGAATGAAGTTTTAACTTTTTTTTTTTTTCAGGTCAGAATGAATTTGTTAAGACTTTAAAAAAAAAAAAGATCTACTTAAAAATGTGCTTCAACGTTTTCAGAGATGTGAGCTCCAGGGTGTCAGTGACTATTCAGCGCTCATGAACCCACAGAGAGCAACCTTACCTCGGCCAGATCTTCTGGAATTTACCACTGGCTTTGATGTCTCTATAGTGGTTAAACATGGGACAATATTTGTTTTGGGTAAATCTAATGGCCAGTCTTTGGTCTCATGAATCTATATATTTGTTCCAGAGCAAATAGTTTTGGCTGAAAACAAAGTGTCATACGATTATATTTTATGTAACTTTAATGCTGTATATCAGAGAGCTGCCTTTGTACTTGTAAATGCATCACCTAGCGATTTTATTATTCAATAAATAATATTTTATATAATTAATAGCAGTATTTAATAATTGTTTCCGTATTGAGAGACAATGTCTGTCTGTGTGTGTGTGTGTGTGTGTGTGTGTGTGTGTGTGCGTGTGTGCACAATGGTGATTTTAGTTACATTACTGTGTGAGTCAGCAGTAAAGACTTTTATGTTGAAAGAGACTGAAACAGGATTGTAAAAAAGGTAGTTATTTTTACTAAAAAACACATTTTTATTGTGAATAAGAGCTTAAGATGAAAATAATTCTGTACTATATGCAGGTAATCATAATCACTCAGTCCATCTGTCTCATAATACTCTGCTCCACATAATAATAATAATAATAAAATAATTATTATATTAAAAAATACTAATACAAAATGCTTTTAATGAAGCAACTCAACGTTCCTTCGTTACTCCTGGATGTAGGTAGTTCTGCACAAAAGAGGTTTTTTAAAGACACTCCGTTGCTGAGGATCTTTTTTTTTTCTTTTTCTACACACTTGTGCCGTCAAACTGTTTTATAAATGAAAGCATAAAAGCAGACTAAATGAAAGCATGTTTTCCAAGCCTTGCTCGTTCTTTTTAATCAGACCAGAAATGTCATGCATGAATTTGTACCTCAGTTAATAAGAGTTCATATGAATTTTTGCACAAATTACTTCTTGGAAGGCCATACAAGCAGCCTTTCACGATTAGCCATCAATATGACTGAGAGATATGATAGCAAAGCACCCAAGATGTTCTACAGATCTCATGATTGAAAGGCACCGAGCGGAGAGGTTCAGGAATGAGTGATGCCGATCTCCATAGAAAAGAACATCAAGGCAAACTTGGCAAGAAGCCAGAGTTTAAATATGAAAAAGCATATAATGAGTCTCAGAGGAGCTGCTCTCAAGCTCTGGAGAAAACATGGCAGGAGATTGAGGCCGACACAAGGAAAGGAAAGTATATTCAGGTGGAAAAGGCATCAAGGTCTATGCAGCATCTTCCCCGAGGCTGTACCTCCACTGAGAAAGTGTCATGAAGAGCGAGGGCGAGCGGGAGGTGTGGTGCTCTGATGGGCAGACAGATAAAGACTGAGTGACTTCATCTACACATGGGATAATCTCACACACCGTGTGTCGAGCCCTGGACGTGACACATTATATCTCCCAAAATACTGACACTGAACTGCTACTGTACATCTAGATTAGATATGAACAAGGATCTTGTGTTGAAGCACTCACTTTATCAAATACATGTGTATGTGAATAGAGGAATCAAGTCCTTTAATAAAGAATTCATTCCTTTAGTGCTTTCAGCTGTCATAGTTTTGATTCACTGGCCTATATCAACATATCTCGACTGCTTAATAAAAAATAAATTACATTTTATACATATTTAAGGTTGTGCAGTATAAATTCACACACACACACACACACACAAACACACACACACACACACACACACACATTATTATTATATTATTATTTTATTTTTATCATATTTTTTTTTTTTTTGAAAATGTAATGTAAATATAAATGTTCCATATATTATATGAGATAAATAAGTATAAAAAATACTATAATACCCAGATAAATACTATAATTTTCTTATGATTCTCATATAACAATAATAATAATACATTTTCAATAATAACAATAAGAATAAGAATTCTTCTTATTATTATATCATTTAAATTTTATCATGTTTTTAATTTATTTTTAGATATGTTTCCATATATTATATGAGATTAATAAAAAATACTATAATCTGTAAATAAATATAAGTAAATATAGTATAAATACTATATCTGTATTATGATTCTTATATGATAATAATAATAATAATAATAATAATACATTTTAATAATACTATTATTATTATTATTATTATTATAACATTTAAATTTTATCACGCTTTTATTTTTTATAACGTTTTATTTTTTCATGTATGAGATTTAACATAAATTATATTAATCATATATTATGTGATTATATTACAAAAATCAAGTTTAAATGACAGCCAATGTTATTCTGCTTAAACTTTTTTAAGAGTTCAGTTTAAAAATTGCAATTTTTTTTTTTTTTTTTTATGTGTGTGCATGTTCTACCACCATTAAGTGAATAAAGGACCATTTTCTTTCCTAGGTGAACTATTCTTTTAGATACAATTACGATTTAGGTAATAAGAAATTGAGGGTGACTTTAGTATTGCTGGGATCTCCTTCTTGCATACGTCACTAAACCTTCGCCTTCACACGACACTTACCTTTCAGCCTTTTTCTTCTACCCTCTGTTGCTGGTCTTATTCCTCTCTGCCCGACGTGCACACAGACACACACATACATCCGCGTGCAACAATGCTATCAGCCATTCCAGGCACGCAGGCTTCAGCACAATGTAAATTATTCAGCTGGGCTTGCTGGAGGCTGCAAGCGAATCATAAATCGAGACAATCTGGGGCCATTTCGAGGGGTGACTATGGTTAAACGAAGCTAAACATCGATACAGAAAACTCTCACAACCCTAATGCCATCAAAAAGGATCAAATCAAACCATTCACACTAGCACATATCTCGCTATCAATGTTTGGCCATCAGTTCTCCGGAGCAGTGGTTCACCTATCTTTTGTGGATTGCAGGTCTTGGCAGGGCTTCAAAGGTTAAACAACACTTTAAGGATGCAAACCAACCTCAAGCCTTGCTAAACGACTTTAATTATGTATGGCTGCCGGGCCAGAGAAGCCAACAGACTACCTGAAGCAGTACCTCATTCTACTCATGTTCAATGTTTTGACATAAAATCCCAATAAAGCTCTTCTTGCACTGTGTAAATGAATTAGGAATGAGGAAATAAAGGCATCAAAGCAATGCTTGCTCGGCACTGAGTTACCAAAGGTGCACTGCATATTATGACAATTTTATTACTTTTTATTTGTTTATTTATTTATTTGATCTAAATAGGAACCATGGGTCATATTTCGGGCATTTGATTATACTACGGCTGTTTAAAAAAAACACTTTTTGTCCTGAATAGCATGAGTGCAAATGTGATATTGATTTTATACAACAGTTCAATAAATAAGAAGTTAATTTAGTGTTATGTTTTGGGAACAATGCTGTCTCTCTTCGCTCAATTTGCCAGTGAAAATATTAGGTTAAAGCCACAGCAGAATGGGTGCCTGTCTCAACACACAATGATGAATAAATCTGTTTTAAACTAAACAGATGAACGATTAAAAAAATGAAGAATGAATCAGGTGAATGATTCAATAGCCCATTTAGCCATTTACTTAATTCCTGAATGAATCGGCCATTTGAATGAATCGAATTAATGAATCAGTCACTCGATTACTTAGGGGCCGTTCACATATCGCATATTTTGCGCGCAAGTTCATTATTTCCAATGTAGGTGCGCAGCATGCGCGCTCATAATGGAAAAAACGGGCGCATCGCACCGCGTGCGCGTCGCGACCGCGTCACTTCCATTAAGCTGTACATGTGGAAAGTGCAGTTTGATGACAACATCGCATGTTGTTTACTTGATGTGCTTACACGCCGATAGCTAAGTTAACAACACAGAGATATTTGAAGCAGTTTTACTCACCGCATGCGGTTCCAACACATGATCGTGACCCTTTTTCGTTGGGACTGCATTATCCTTAAGAAATAAACGATGTGCAAACCCAGCGTCAAACTGGGCCTTGTTTGTTAAACAAGCATCTTCGAAATGCAGGGAACAAACAAAAACACTTGCACAACTCCAAAAATAAACTCCATCCACTGGTCCCTTAATGCTTTTTTTTGGGGGGGGGGGGGGGGTTGTCTTGCCCTGGCAACCAAAAACACACTCCTTTTGTGACATTTCGCGACGCTCTCGCTCTGATCAGTGAATCGCTCTGATCAGTGAAATGTCTGTGCTCTCATTGCTCTGCTATACGGGAGCGGCGTGCTCTTCCGGCAGAAGTGCCCGTAGGACCCATATAAGGAAATTCCGCTCCATCTAACGTCACACAGAGCCATACTCGGAAAAAAAACTTTCCGAAACTTGTGACAAACCGGAAGGAGTATTTTTGGAACAGAAATACTCTTTCAAACGTACAACTTAATTTCTGAAACTTTGTCCATGTTTAGCATGGGAATCCAACTCTTTAACAGTGTAAAAAAAAAACTCTTTAACAGTGTAAAAAACTCAGTATGCATGAAATAGCATTTCAGCCCCCCTTTAATGTCTATTATGTTTTTCACATTTAACACAGTGCATTTACATGAAAGTCTTCAGGTCAATTAGAATAATTAATCACCACATCCTGTAAATAATGAAAACATTTAATTGCTTGACAGCCAGCCATAGTTTACACACAAAGAAAATGCTGACATTTTTATAATAATAGACTGTGATAATCATATTCTTTTTTTAAAACAAAGCAGTAATCAGTTTATGAATTTGTAATCAGATGTACTATATATATATATATATATATATATATATATATATATATATATATATATATATATATATATATATATATATATATATATATTTAGAAAGAGAGATACATTACTTAGCAGAAAAATAAACCTTTAGCTGCATTATTATTCAGAGCGATACCTTCTGTGTGGTCAGTATGTCATTATTTCTTCTTTATTTAAATATTTAACATTACATTTGCCCATATCAAACTCTTTGAAGATTCTAAATTATTCAGTTACCACACACCTTTGAGTACTTGGCATGTATTATTTAACATAAAATATAGACATATAGCATTGTGTGTGCTAGAGTGTATAGCACTGATGATTTTACCTGTCCTGACAGAACTCCAAATCTGACAGAATAATAATTAAGCCAGAGAGAGAGAGAGAGAGAGTTATTCACTTGTTTGTCCAGCTGGTGTTAAACTCATAGTCGTGCATTTGTTTTTTGAGGTGAGTGTGTGTTCGTGTAGGAATGTTCTCTGCAGGACAGCCGCCATGTTTAGTGAGGCAGTTTGCTGTCTAATTACGCACTGCAGGAATGACCTTCTATAGACCTCCTCCTCTCCAGCCTCAGGTACGAGCAAAACAGGCAATATTTCCTCTAAACAACTACACTGCAGTGAACTTTGATAATGGCAGCGTTGGTTTTCCATTAATATTTGAAAGTGAAGTCAGCCTCAGGAGACACCTGGTTGCCCCCTACCATGGTTTACTGTTTTTAATACATTTGGGAGCTTTACCCATGATTTGATTCCTGATAAAAGAGACCAGCATGCATGTCCATGCAGGTCTGGGCTAGTGGACCTGTATTTAGAAGTGAAACTATAAACTATATCTGAACTCTATGAACGCTGATTGCCAAATAAAATCTGAAATTCTAAGTTTCTGGTATTGTATTTTCCCATAATAAAATGTGAGAGCACACTCTTTAGTCATGCAGATCGATTGCAAATATAAATATTCTAGCACAGTATATTATATGCCTTATTTACTACTGTAAACATAAAATTTTAGTATGCTACATGAAAACAAAACTCTTTTGTTCCTAGCTTTAAAATTGCCAAATAATTGTCTGTGTGAGAGGTGCTTCAAAAATTCAATTCAATTAATTCAATTCAATTGAAGTTTATTTGTAAAGAGCTTTTTATGAAACAAATCATTACAAAGCAACTTTACAGACAATTAAGTTTCTACAATATTTAGTAGTAGCTTCTAAGTGGTGACTGTCAGTTTATGTGCATATGACATGATTTTTCAGAAAAATGTATACAAGACGTATTCAACCAGACGATGAACACTATTAACAGCATTTATTATATGATGCAATCACACTCATAGCAATATGTGTTAGTTATGTTTGTTGATTCAGGGTTAGCATCATCTGAGGTCCTCTGAGCGGTCAGTATCATCTCTTCTCAGGTTTTCTGGATCCAGACTGGAGCTTGTGTAAATTTTAGTTACAGCAAGACAGAGAAACAAATAGAGACATATAAGGCTAGTTAAGTACGCAGTAGCTAAACCATTTAGGGCCTTATAGGTAAGTAATGATAATTTGTAACTGATACGGAACTTAATAGGTAGCCAATGCAGAGTCTGTAAAATTGGGGAAAAATGTATATACAAGTTATATACAACCCAGCAGACACACAACATCATAAGACTTTGCTATTTGGTTACATTTCGTTGTGAATTTAGGTGACCAAAATTCTATGTCAATTCAACATATAATGTCAATGTTAATTTGATGTCCAATACTAAAATACAATCCTAAGTCGATGTCAAATTGGCATCAAATACTGATGTCAACCTGATTCTCATTCTCATTCAAAATGCAACTTCTGTCCAACGTCAACCTGACAATATATTGACATCCTGTTCCTGCAAAATGTATATAATGTGACTACAGCTTAGCTGTATGTGAAATTGATTCCATTTCCTTATTTCCTCTTCCCTATATCTACTAATATAGTCCGCTGAATGATTGAATGAAAACGTGTGAGTGAATTCTGACACTGAGTGTGCTGGACGGACTGTGGACATCTGGTGAAATGAGGAATTCATTTGGTCCACTTATAGTTCCCTAGCGGCTAGCTAGTTTGTGCTCTCATTATTGAGGTGCATTGTGGGATTTAATAAGTGCACTCAATACTGTCCACTATTATTCCGGACATCACTACAAATTGCTGTCCACTCAAGTATAGGCTAGTGAACTATATAGGGGGGTGATTTAAAACACAGCCTAGATTTGGAAATTATCATGCATAGACTCTTCTTTCTTAATTAAAATTCTTCTTCAAATCTCTCAAAATTAAATTGCGTTTGCAGTTAGCATACTGCTAAGCTAACCGTGTACGTGCACGCAGATAATAGTAATACATTTAGATTAGTCACGTGAACTGATCATGCATTATTATATTTGATATGACTTTTTACTGAATTCTAAATTCATAGAAACTATATTAAAAAAAATGTAATTAAATTATTATTACAGCATCAAATTGGAGAGCATGTGTGCATACGAAGGACATTTAAATGGTCATCAGCATTTTTAAATCCTCTAAAGTTTTTTTTTTTAATATATTTTAAAACAAAAATATATAACTATACTATATAATATATAACACTATACTTTGTGTTATAATTGCCTTTGCATCAAATGACAAAAAAAAAAAAAAAACTAGTTAACGCTATTGCGAGGGTGTTTCTAATGCAGTGTCTATGGGAGGGACAGTAAATTTAAATTGTTCTTCTGACTGCCGTTATAAGCATCTCTCTCATTTTTTTTTTTTTTTTTTGATATTTGAGCAAATGAGAATGCAAAAATGTGTTAGTGGAACACTCCCATTCATAGCCTGGTAATACCAGACTCTGCTACTTCACTTTGCTTCGTAGACAGAGTCTGGAATGGCATAATAGAGAAGTGTTTTCTCTCTCGCTAGGGGGCGCTTGTCTGAAGTTTAAAATCATTTAAAATCATTGGTTTAAAATTTAAAATCATTGGTTACCCGTAAGCCAATCAGATACGTTTAGTTATCCGCATCGAAGCACAGACATCATGCATCGAACTCAAATCTATGATTGAACTTCCACTGTAAACCTGTTGTTAAACACTCTTCTTGTTCTGGCTTCAGTTTGAAAAAGAGTTGAATGTTCTCCATAACAGAGCGAATTGCATCCCGTGTCTCGTTTCCCATTTCCGCGGTCGTTTCGGTTTTCAATTTCTCTAACCTACAATTTAAAACTCGCCAATTAGCATCTACGTCACGGCTCTCAGCCCGCCCTCTGTTCGTTGATTGGCCCGGCTGTTTCCAGACCGGTGGCAAACAGAAAGCTCTGACGCTGTATCAGACTGAGTACAGAACAAGGGGCAAGGAACTCGACCGGAAGTTGAAGTCGGGTGGGGGCTGCCATCTTTTAGCAGAACTTCTCTTGCGTTAGCATTCCCATTGACTCTCATTCATTTTGGCGTCACTTTGACAGTGAATAACTTTACATCTGAGGCGTTTAAAGACTCTGTTTGTCCATTATTTATTTCTAAAGATACACGACAATGTATAAAGGGCTCCATTACCTTCTATGTTACATTATGGCCCCGTAGAAACAGTTTTTGTAAAAATAGGCTAACGATTGCGTCATAACCACTCGGCTCTCTGTCGCATTACCGTACAGACAGGAGGAGAAGCTCGCAGGCAATTAACTTAATATGGCGTACTGGCGTTACATTTTAAAATACTATACAAAATAATTAATCAGAATACTTGCTCCTGCTCACTCACGACAAAGAACTCCCCGCTCAAGCTCGCCGTCTCTGCAAGATTAACGATGGCAGTTTGCACGCACAGCCACTTAGAAGATTTACATCTGGCAGACAGGTTGCTGACGTCGTCAAGCTTCATTTGAGTCTGCGCGTCAGAAACGGAAGTGCTAAAAAACGCAAAAACTGGGCTTCATTTGTCTCAATTGAGTTCCAATGGGGTCGCTGTGTCCATTTCTTTTACTGTCTATGGTACAGAAGCGAAATGAAATTGAGCGGAAGTAGGAAGTCTGACGTAGTCAGGCTATCCCATTCACTGCTCGAAGTTAACCCAACTATAATGACTTCTGCTGCTGTGAAACCTGGAAATGGTAAAAGGTCTACAATTAAAACAAACTGCTGCTCCCTTGGATATATTATAATTATTATTATTATTATTTGACGCACTGCATTAAAAGCTCAGCTCTTACCACTGAAGACCTGGCAAGCAAGTGATGAAAATAGTAAATGTGCTTATTACCTGCAGCAGGGTTTCTGATGTGTTTTTCTATGAGTTGGTCACAAACACTTTAGCAAGACTGCCGTGTTTGGAACAACTTTGGCATCGCAAACACGTGTTGTAATGCAATAAAGTTTGCCGTTCACTAGGTTTTAAAACAGAGCCAAGGAGTGATAAGCAAATTCAACGAGTGTAAACTGTCTAAATGTTTGCCTGGCTCTTAAAGCAAACATTCCCCATATCTTGTAACTATAAATGACCGAAATGAAATGCCTTCAAATCAGTGTTTACAAGATAACCACACTCAGTGACATAAGTGAAAGTATAAACACAAATAGCCAACTTCACAATGAGCAGATAATGCTACCGCCATGCTTGGATTCCACCCTTCAATGTGATTTAATTAATGTTTGATCTGAGTGGAATATGAAACAATATCATTTAATGACCTTTCATAATTGCTATGACACTGATGGGAGTGGTAATTTATTTGAAGGTCTCTTTTCCTTCTGCTGTTTCCTCTGATAGTCTCTCCATGCCTGTTTTGTTTGAATATCTGGGCATTATGATGAGTGACGCTTGTTTAACACTGATGGTTTTGACAGGCAGGGCTGTATCGTTAGAAACACAGGCCATAAACCGCCCTGGTTTCAGATTCCGCAAAGTTCTGTGGGGCTATAAATGAACCCAGTCACCCAAGACGAAAACATTGCACACACTGCTATAAAGCATTAAGAAAATCAAATACTAAAGTATATATACAGTACTGTAAATTGCTGTTATGAGTAATTCTACTTGGAATGTTACAGAGAAATATAAAGTTGGGTTGCTGTTTGCTGTTGTCTTTGTTTAATTTGTAACTCTGATCTATGCTTTACGCTCTGCAGTAAGTTACAAAAGGATCCATATGTCCTTTTCCTGTAAATCCAATCCCAGCATCCTATGATTCTCTGTTTAGATAACAGCTCTCCAGATTGGGACACAGCTTGTGGCAAAGGTTGGGAAGGTCTACCCCCACAGGTCTACACACACACACACACACACACACTAAAACCCACTCAAGCGCAATGATACACACGCTCCTGAACTGAAGTGCCGCCACACTTCACAAGTCTTGTCAACAAACCAACGAAGCATCTGTCATTTTATTTGCCGCAGTTTGAGGCTTCCACTTTAATGTTATTTCACGGTTTGGCGAAAGTGCAACAATCACCACCTGGTGATTGCTCAACCTTTTAATTTTTGAACAGGGATTTGTTAAGAAGACGAATAGAAGAAAACCACTGCTGCATGTCTCAAGCCTTTCATCAGTGCTGAGGCACAGACTCCCCATCAAGAACAAAAGTACCCTTATTTCTAGGGTGGTGCGGGGGTCTGGACCCCAGGGAGAAATGTTTTTATCTAACACAGCACCAAAGCAGTCTGGTTACAAGGAGAGCAGCATTTTTATATTTTCTCGAGAACTAATAAAGTTAATATGATGCATATGTAGCAGTCATACATGAAACAGGCATGAACAAAAAAATAAATAAAATGGGTAGGATTTCCGTAAAAGACCTACAGTAATAAACTGAATGTGCTTTAAATACACAACCATGTTTAAATATTTATTTTCCAATCCATTCAACATTTTTAATAATTGAATATTGATTGTTACAGCTAGCTATATTATAACCATGTTCATACTTTTGAACTGAATAAATATTTGTAAATAATAATCATAAATAACTGATTTGACAACCTTGACATGTTTCTTACCCGTGTCATTTGTGTATGTCTGACAAATATGCATCACGTTATGTTTAGTAGCTTATGTTAAAACTGTGTAATCCCAATGCATATCCAATACATAAATCTTACATTTACACCTTGAGGAGAAATACACAAATGGTCGAAATATGTTAGAGTGTGTAACAACAAAACAAAACAGAAAAAAAAAACAGATATATAATATTCAAAATAAACTTGTAGAAATCACTTTTTGATATACTATATTAATACATAATAATATATAAATAACAATATATGATATTGCATTCTACAGTATATCTGTTTTTAAAAATCATCCAACAAGATGGGATTTCCATGAACAGCTCATTCTAATAAGAATTTAACCTCAGTAGACGTCAACAATTATCCATATGGCAGCTGTGAAAAAGTAATTGCCCCATAAATCAACAACATTTTCAGTGATAATTCAATTTAGGAGGCTGAAAACAGGTAGGCCTTTCTGTTGAGTTTAAATTGTATATATATTGAACCATTCAACCAGAGAGAAGTGCTCACCTCAAAGTTTCATACTCCACACTCAATTCCTCAAAAAAAGAAAAAAATAATAATAATAACGTTGTCAGTTTGGAAAGGGTTACAAAGCCATTTCAGAGGTTCTTGGACTCAATGGAGCCCCAGTGTGAGTCATTTCTTTCGAATGGAGGAGGTTCGAAGCGGTGGTGAACACAAAAAAGTAGCCAACCTGCCAAACTTTCTCCAAGGGCATTGTGGCACCTCCTCTGGGAAGTTTCAGATAAATCCCAGAATATGGTTTCAAAGAACTGCAGATATCTCTCTAGCATTAGCTGTAAGGTCAGTGTTCGTGACTTACAAAGAGAACAATAAGAAGAGCAGCAAGGCGAAAAACCACTGCTTGCCAAGAGGAACATCAAAGCTCATCTCATGCACCTGGATGATCCCTGGATGAATATTCTATGGATAGATGAGTCCCATAATACAGCATTCTACTGCAAGAATGTTATATCTATAGTGAAACATATAGTGACAGCTTGAGTCTGTGGGGATGTGCTGCTGCCTTGGGAACTGGATGACTTGTTATCAGTGCAAAAAGCATAAGTTCTGCTGTATAGCAGGCAATTCTGAAGGAGAATATCCATCCATCTGTGCGTAAGCTGAAGCTTAAGTGTAACTGCGTGATGCAGCCAGACAACAAACCAAAACACAGAAGCAATTGCAGATCTGAATGGCTGAAAGGAAACAAACTGCAAGTTTTAGAGTAGTTTAGTCGATGTTCTGACCTGAATCTTTTGAGATGATGTGGCATGGCTCAAAAAGAGCAGTTCATTTTAGAAGATCTACTGGTTTGTCCCATTTAAAGCATTTCTTTAGTCTTCTAAAGACTTGATTTTTTAGATTTCTCCAGTCTTCTTTGTTAGATCTTTCTATAGGCCAATAAAGTCTTTATTGCAAAATTGGATGGTTACATAAAAAATAAACAATAAAGAAATAGTTTACCCAATAAAGAAGATTCTCAGGCCATCCAAGATATAAATGAGTTTGTTTCTTCATTGGAAAAGATTTGGAGAATTTAGCACTACATCACTTGCCCACCGGGTGATCCTATGCAGTGAATGGGTGCCGTCAGAATGACAGTCCAAACAGCAGATAAAAACATCATCATGTCTATATGTACTGTATGTATGTATACTGCAGAACATCATTGCACAATTGCACCTGCTGTTCCTGAGTACAGTATATTGGTTTTCTTGGACATAAAGTCAATATTTAAAATGGTAATAACACTTGATTATCGCAGGCGCCCTGGATTTAGCTTGATATTTCCTCCTTCTTGTGATGTAAGCCCGGGCAGATATCTAACTATAATGTCAGCATGTGTAGCAGCAAAAAGAAAGATAGCATTGACACCAGAGTGAAAGCACTACATGGGACAAGGGCAGCTGCCAGCATCATAACTTCACAGGGTATTAATTGTTTCACCGCTGTCAGCAGGATTGTCTCCGCTCGTTGAACCCTGGCCAAGGAGCGGCCCATCAGCCAAATTGGAGTCCAGTAGGTATGTAAGTAAGAGTTCCAGGGAATGATGTTTTCGCATTACTGATCGAGGTGTCAAGCTCAATTTCTGAAAAAGTGCTGAGGCCAGGTGGAACTCTCAGCCTCTGGTAATATTCACAGCAGTGAATTGAAATGTGCGACTGAAAATTATACCTACTTATAGAATGACAGTTAGCTCAAAAACTGATCGGAGTATGTTTTAGTGCTCATAAAAGTTTATGAAAATTAATATATTCTATTTTTGCTTGCTGGGCAAAAAAATTAAATAAATAAAAACTACCATAGATTTACAATGAAAGTGCAATATATTGGTGCCAGAACATCATAGAGACATCATCCAGAGTGCTCTAATATTTGAGCAGCCAAAGGAATAGTTTACCCAAAAATTTACATTCACTCACCATCAGGCCATCCAATATGTGATTCTTTTTTCTTAGACTTAGCGTTACATCATTTGCTGACCAGTGGATCCTCTGCAGTGAATGGGTGCTATCAGAATGAGAGTCCAAACAGCTGATAAAAACATCACAATAATCCACAAGTAATCCACACACATCCAGGCAATCACTTAATATCTTGTGAAGTCAAAAGCTGCATTGCTTTTGGCTAAAATAGAAATCTAATCTATCCATACCATTGCTTTCACGAGTGAAATCTGAAACAGGAAAGAAATATGCAGAGATTAAGCAGTATTTACAAGCAAAATCAGTCCAAAACAGTTCTATTTTTTTAACTATTCCTTTAAGCAATAGCATAGCAGTGATGAGAACATGTACCAAAACCTAAAAAAAAAAAAATAAAGAAAAAAAAAAGTAAAATTAAATATATATTTGGTCCTGAAGTGGATAAACCAGCATAGTCAGGAACACTCTTTTCCTGCCATGACCTTTTTCTGGACTGTTGTTAAAGCCCGCAGCTGTCTGGCCTCGATTTCCAGGCAATTGTACAGTTGCTGAGACTCAGTGCACTGGGATAAGCTTTTCTCTTTAAAGACAGGCAGATCATGTTAGAACACAAGCCTCTTTTCACTCTTGGCAACAAGGATTCACCTATTATATAATATTTAATATATAAGATGGTCAGCTTCTCAGTAATTGGCTTTGCTAAATCAGTTCACAGACTTCTTGAGAGGTTAAATGCTTTTGTTAACTGGCTTGTTAGTTTGAAGGGGACACTTGATGGACAGAAATTGCAGGGTTGTGCTAATGATGAAGCAGGAAATAGCAGTGCCACTCAAACGTTTCCTTTGCAATGAGGACAAACACAGCCAATCAGACTCAAGTCCATGTGAGAGATAATAATCGATTAGACTGTCATTGTGGAATTGATAATAGCAATGTCAATCAAACCCAGGGCCTTTAGGTGAGCCTATATCAAAAGAAAAACAATCTGAAATAATTGATAAAATAATTAATCACATTATATATTTAGACAAAGGCTATTTAATATCTGAAAAACGGGTTACTGATAAGAAGGACTACACTATATATCCTTTATTTACAGACTTACCATTTATAAAACACGGCTACTTCAAAATTAACCTTAGTAAGCTTGTATACTGCTTGTATGCTTGTATGCTCAGGTGTAAATCTCAATTATATTCATGATAGTTGATAGTTTTCTGTCACAGAAAATCTGTATCAATATATTGTTTTCTGTAAGTGAGTAAACAAGATGATTTTCACATAATTTAGTTCTCCAGTTCTCAAAAATCCCGGGAACCATTGTTCTTTATGTATTTTATGGCCTTATTAAAGTGATTTAACATTTTTAGTTTTTCACTAACCACGCATAACATTTTTTTTTTTTTTTCAAAAATACAATCATGTACATACATGCATTTCACATATTATTATAGCCAAGTTTGTGCTGATTACAGTTAGATTAGACTTTAGCCATTTAGATATTTATAAGAAACTGAAAAAAGCACAAATGTCAGGGCATGACAAAACTTCTCCAGGCCCCAAAATTACCCAAGACTCCAGAGGGTTAATGTAATACCAAATATGAAAATAATAATAAATAAACAAATAAACCAATATAGAAATTTATGAGTGAACCCATGGATGCTAAATGCTAATTATCTTATTGGCTATGTGAGCAAACTACATTGCCCTCCATCCTCTTTGGCAGAACAAGAATGATAAAATACGCAGATAAATCATCCATTAGCTATGGATAAAGAAAGCGAGATATGAAACCGTACAGTGTGTACATTTTATTTAATCCAAAATCAATAATAAGTAATAGCTATGTCCACGTGCACCAGAAAGCAGAATTACTCGAACAAAATAGTTAATGTTTCATTTATCTTCCCAAAATTAATCTGAAAAGTCAAACGGAACATAAAATCAGTGCATAAAATATTTGGATAGAGAAATGGTAATTTCTTATCAGCTGGATCGTTGTTTGTTCTTTTACGTTAGTCGTGCTAATAGACAGTCTCTCACTCGTTTTCCAGTGGAAATATCGAGTAAGAGTGATATGAGAGGGGAAGAGATTGTTGCTGGGGATGTCAGTTCGCCAGAAGGGGGCATTCGGATGCTGTCTGACAAAGTTATGGTGCGACAGGCGGTTGTGGTTAACCACTCACACTGCTGCATCTCTGTACTGTCGGGAACTGTACAGGAGAGGAGAAACATTCCCGATGGAGTAACACTTCTAAACAGTATTCTGTAAGCGCAGTGATTTGGGACTGGATTGAAATCTTTTAAACATCCTAATTCACACTGATATTTTAAGATCCACGGATTAATCAACGGTAAGCATCATCCTTTCGGGAAAGACAGTATTTGCGCAGTATGCTGCGATGGAATATACTGAGACGGAAGGGAATTGCTGGGATTTCCATAAGTTTGACTTGTGGTAGATAACTTGGATTTGGAATCGCGCGTCTCCTGCTCTGTTTGTGAATTGAGGTATAATTTTAGGATGTAAAATGGATTCTTTCTGTTCCAGCGGATGGTTATGATGCGAGTTTTGTTTTGAGGGGGAATTGAAAGATATGGTCAGTGGTCAGTCAGGAGAGACTGAAAATTTCCCGCGCCTGCTCTGCGGTGGAAGACTACAGGCGGGCGCTCGTGGAAGAACCGAACCTTCTGAAGAGAGCGCGTGCCATGCCGTTTTGGGTCTCGAGCGGTAGAAAGCTGTAAAACCTGTGGCCAGGAGTTGACTGAGACGCGGTGATGGGTAAGTTTGCGTGTTCTCACTCGGTCCTAAGTGAACGTGGAAACCACGGTGGATGTTTGATGATAAATTGGGGGGAGAGTTCCATCAGTTTTATACATTTTGCAATGTAATGTGAACTGGTTTCAGACGGTGTGCATGCAGTAAAACTAAGAGATTGAATGTACTCTGATAAAGCACAAAATGTTCATGCATATTTATGCCTACATTTATTGGATGTTCGCCTTAATTTGCATGCATCGATTTATTGTACATATGATAATCATACATATTTAGTGCTCAAATTTGACCGTGCGTTCACTTCATCTCACAAGTGGTTTGATTCTTGTGAGGCACAATCAAGTGTATCCAACTGTTCGTTTATTTTATGGTCATTTTTTCAGTTCATATATATATATATATATATATATATATATATATATATATATATATATGTATATATATATATATATATATATATGTATATATATATATATATATATATATATATATATATATATATATATATATATATACACACACACACACACACACACACACACACACATACATGCACACATTATGTATTAGTGTTTTTTTCATATTTATGTTGCTTCTAATATATAACTCTAAAATATTTAAAACGAGATCCTAAAACCTAACATTATTGCTTTTATTTATTACATATTAAGATCATCTGATTGTAGCAATATCATTGCAATCCGTGGTTTGGACTACTAAAGGGTTAAGGGCTAATTGCTAAACAACATATTTCTCAATCGAGAATGAAAGGTTGAATGTTCTAACAATATATTAAATAATTGTATTATTTACTTATAAATGCTGTTGTTAGGCGCTCTTCAATTGTGATCCACCAAATGGTGCCATTTATCCCTAAACCTAACAACCAATTAAGTTGAAAAGTGTGAATATTGGTAAAAAATATCGGTCAGACTGATTATTGGCCTATCTCTGTGCTCCATCTCTCACTGATTTAAAGAGCAGACTGATGCCAACTCATTGATTAACACTGGAATGCTAATTGAACCTCATTTTTGGCAGCAAGGCAATTTCTCAGAGTGTGCCTGTGCATTATTGATAGCACACAGATAGTTGATAATCTTTTGTGGTTTTCTTACTTGCCTGTGCTGTTAGAAAAGATGCACATTATGTGCTTGCATTGTGGTATGCGTGCACATTTTTTGCAACGCAAGTGTGCATTCAATGCCTGGAGTGCTTAATGAAGATGTTGTTCAGTTTGCATAATTAGCTTGTTTGAGCAACTGAGTTATTTCTTCATCATCAAAGGAAGGCGACGCAGCAGATTTTATGTTTTGACAGGAAACAATGTGGACACAATCACCATGCACTGGATCAGTGAAAACAGTTTCTTTAGATGTTAATCTGTTTCATTTTGCATTTGGTAAATGATGCATACTAGTTATATTCCTTACATATTTCTCATGATTTCTGGACTCATTATGTAACTAAGCACTGTGATTAACTGTAAGCCGCAGACCTTCTCATGGCCACATTAGAGTACTTGATTATAGATGTGCTTCCAATCATTTTACAGAGGTTGTTTGACAGATATGTGACCTGCTCTGATTGTTATTCGTTAGGGATGTGCAGCAAGATGGCCTTCCACAGCTCGTAAAATGATGAGCTATGCTTGGAGCTTTGCGGCACTATAGTGGGCGATTTTGACAGCAAACATAAAATAATCAACCTGGCAAAAATTTTGGAGCATTGCTGTGAAGGGTATGCAGGCCTGTGCAGAGGCAAAATCAGTTTTACCAAGAGAGAAAAAGGTGTAGTTGAATCTAAAATAAGAAAAGTGGCAGTGCAAGTTTGCTACAAATTAATTTTCATTAGACTTCTCTTGGATCATTAACTTTATCAGCATCATTTCATTAGCAATGTCATTAAGCTGATACAGTATGATTGTCTGTTTAGTATGAATGGGAGTGAGTGACGTAATTACTTTATTGTACCGCAGCCTGCTTGTGCATCAGTTGTTGGCAACTGTATACTCATGGATATCGGCACCTCTTTGCTTTGTTTTTTAAATCACAATCAGTGGCTTCCAAATATTGCTTGAACCCTGAAGCCTAAAGACATGCAGAAATATAATAAGGTCATTGCAATTAATAAGAAAAGATCAAATCAAGTGGCATTTTTTTTTTAAAAAGAAGGAAAGATGGCACCACCCTTATCAGCAAATAAAACATCTCCCAAATAGACATTTGTTAGATTTGACATGATGCGATAAGAAATGTTATACTTTTCTAAATTAAGACAGTTATTCAGATGTTTTCTGATTATCAGCTTTGTCAGTCTTATCAGCTGATTAAAACTAATTGCGAAAATGGATAAGAAATGTGTAGTTAAATTTCAGATCTAGCGTCATTTGTTGAGAGGAGGGTTTGCTATTTAGTTGTCTTGTGCAGTGATTTCATCATTTGTAGGTATAATGGAAGTAATTTTTTGAGGCCACTGTATATTATAATCATGAACAGGAGGTGTGTTAATAAAGTTCATAAATGTTTGGTTCTGATATGCTTTTAAATTACTTCATGAGTACTAGAGTTCTTTATGAATATTTTCTCCTTTTTAACCTCAGAGAACATCTGGCAGAATTACTGTAACAGTACTGATTAATCAAAACCGTTTTATTACATGCATATGGTTTTAAAATGTTGTTTGGATGGGTCTGGAGTCATTTTGTTTTCAAGCAGAATGGGTGTTTTGATATTTCATAACCACTTTCATGAATTCTTATGACAATATTAATGTGTCATAGCCACATTCTTCATCTCGTACAGACATATAATGCCTTAGGAACTTCATTTCAGAATGTAATTTCTAGGAAGCTTTGTAAAAGTTTATGCATCAGAGATAGAATTGAAACACATCACTTTTAAAGCAACACAGTGTAGGCATGAAGGCCAGAAAGATGCAGCACAAATGATAAAATCCCATTACTGGAAAATGTCCAGGCTGTGGCCAAGACCTTCACAAAAAGAACATGTGTATTTTACCCAGACCTCTAACCTCTTGAGCCAATGCTTAGCCGGGAACTCACTGCTGATATAATTCCTCGCTTCACCCCCCCACCCCTCCACCACCACCACCATCTCCCCCATTTATATTGACAATAACAACACGTAGGCTTTTGTGTATAAAGGAAATATGGACAAAGGCTGGTAGCAGAGTCACTGAGCAGCCAGGCAAATACACCTGATTTGGTTGACTGACAATCATTTAGATTATAATTAGGGACTAATAGGATGGCCAAGGCATATCTCTCAGGACATTTCCTTTGATACTGTAGTGGGCTCGTGTCCAAGCTTATTGGAGGACTGGCATGCTCTGATAGCATGTTTGCCATTGCCAGAGAGAAGAATTAAACAACATGGCATGACTGGATTGATTTGCACAATCACCACTGTTAATTGAGTCCTTGTGTGGTATCATATTGCTGTATAAATGTAATATTTCAAGGGTTTATAATCACAGAACAATTACAATATTTCTTCTCTCATTAGTCGTCTTAATCTCTGCTTTGAAACAGCTCAATAATTAGAGCAGGGTATTGTCAACTACCTCACAATACGATGCACATCATTTTGCACATTTCACGATTCAACAAGTTGCAATGCATCATAGCGCCCTAATAGGATCGTGATTAAATCTGCGGCAAAAAAGTGAGAGAGATACTCATGAAAGTGAATACGCTTTTTCAAATGTATCTCAAACTCTTGCTGTTTGATTTAATGTGTGACTAATAATGTATGTACATATTGAATACAAGTTTAATTAAATAAATCCCTTTTTAAGTAGCATGACTTAGGTAAAACCCTATTCATTTGTTTATTTGTGTAATCAGGATGTAAGTAGTTTCTTGACAGTTTTTTCTTTTTCTATTTTAGGCTTTGCTATGAGGCACCGCTGGTTCATGGTGCCACTGCTAATGCAGGCATGGCTGTCTGCCACCCCTTGCTTTGGTGAGCGTCCTTGCCCCCGGAGCTGTCGATGCGATGGCAAAATTGTATACTGTGAGTCTAGCGCATTTCGTGATGTTCCCAAGAACCTCTCAGGCGGCTGTCAAGGCCTGTCCCTGCGGTATAACAGCTTAGCAAGCCTGAAGGCAGGCCAATTTGTTGGCCTCAACCAGCTCATTTGGCTGTACCTGGACCACAACTACATTGCCAATGTGGATGCACGTGCTTTTCAAGGGATACGGAGGCTCAAAGAGCTAATACTGAGCTCCAACAAGATCACACTGCTACATAACACCACATTTCACCTGGTACCCAACTTGAGGAACCTGGACCTTTCCTATAACAAGCTACAAGCTCTACAACCAGGGCAGTTCCAGGGACTGCGCAAGCTACTCAGCTTGCATATGCGCTCAAACTCCCTTAAGAATCTTCCCTCTCGCCTTTTTCAAGACTGCCGTAATCTTGAATTCCTTGACCTTGGTTACAACCGACTACGCAGCATTACTCGCAATTCAATGTCCGGCCTGATGAAGCTAACAGAGCTGCATATTGAGCATAACCAGTTCTCCAAAATCAACTTTTTCAACTTTCCACGCTTCTATAACTTGCGTGCTCTTTACTTACAGTGGAACCGCATTAGGACCATGAGTGAAGGCCTTACATGGAGCTGGACATCATTGCAGAAGCTTGACCTTTCAGGAAATGACCTTCAGGAGATCGATGCAGAGGTGTACCGGGGCATACCAAATCTTCAGACACTTAACCTGGATTCAAACAAGCTTGTTAATGTGTCTCAAGAAGCTGTGGATGCCTGGACCTCTTTGACAGCAATTAGTCTGGCAGGCAACATGTGGGACTGTGGACCAGTTGTTTGCCCACTGGTGGCCTGGCTGAGAACCTTCCGTGGAAACAAAGAAATTAATATGATTTGCGCATCACCCAAAGAAGTCCAAGGGGAGAAGGTTATGGATGCTGTTGATGCCAATGGGGTTTGTAGGGCTGCTATGCCATCAACTGTATCTGCAACTGTTCCCTCTACCCCATTTATCGCCTTTGCCCAGTCCACAGCCAGCTCTTTCATGCCAACTCTAAAGTCTGGAGACAGCAGAAGGGGCCAGGGGACATCCTTGGAAGGTACCACCTCTTCTGCACCTTCTCAGCCCGCTGTCCCACCACCTGAGCAAGACTTTGAACCTGTATCATTCCACAAGATAGTGGCAGGAAGTGTTGCCCTCTTCCTGTCGGTTGCCATGATCCTCCTTGTAATTTATGTGTCATGGAAGCGCTATCCAAGCAGTGTTAAGCAGCTACAGGAAAACTCGGCTGCAGCTCGCAAACGTCGGAAAAAGTCACGGGAGACAGAGCGCACACTCAGCACACCATTGCAGGAGTACTATGTGGACTACAAGCCTAATAACACAGAGGGCACGGATGTGCTGGTCAATGGTACCGGGCCATGCACTTACACCATCTCTGGCTCCAGAGAATGTGAGGTAAGACTCCACAAAGCTAATTACCCATTGGATTTGGTATGAAACAAGGTAACTGCTTTTAACAAGGTTCTTCACCTCTTGTGCTGTTTTGATCCCTATTTTGGAGATTGTAAGTGTTGGATAAAATGATGTGGGGGAATGATATGTTTTTGGCAGGGATAGTTTAGGAAGGACATGTTTTTGAAATGTTTTTGGCACATTATGTGGTTTGTTTAACCTTGTATGAGGTGTGAATTTACAATTGCATATTGATTTGTTAGTGCATATTTGATAAGTCCTGTTAATCCAGTTGATTATTTGTCTTTTAGAAACAACTGTATTTTGGGATGTGGTAGAACACTGTATTTTTACACTGATACAGTACGTCTACCTGCAAAGCCTCCTTCTACCTTTGAGGCTTCTACATGAAGAGGATAGGATGGCTTATAATATGCTCTGTCATGCAGGCTCATGCTTGTTCTTTTAACCCTAGGAGATTTGTGATTCTTTGAAAATTGTAGTTACAGTAATCATAGAAAAACAAACGTCCTTAATAAGATGCTGTGTTACAATTATTTATTTGTCTTCATTAACATATGTACGTATGTGCAGTGACTCCCGAGACTGTAATGAAATTATTTTGTCTATGGTTATCTTCAAACACATCCTGTTATTGAAAAAAAAACTTCTAACTATCCTTCTAATCTTTACTCCTATATGCTCGTTTTAATACAGTTTGATCTTTACTCATAGTTAGTGTGAAACAGAGCAAAGTGTAGTGTGAAACACAAAGGATCTCTCTATTTTCTGTCCTTTTTTCCTCGTGATCTTCCTGGGGCTAAGAGAATGCCTTCCAATGGCTCTTATTTGACTTCCTTGTGTATGCCTTCATACCTTTATTTTTGCCTCTTATCTTTAGTTCACACTCATCCTTACTCTTGAATCATCTTTCCCTCATTTAGATTATCCTCTTTTATACTTCACCACAGTCTGCATTTCCAGTTTACAAAATACAGATTTTCCCAGTATGCCCCTCAGGACTCCGCTGACATCTTGTGTTGACAGCTGGGAACAATTGCCACATTTTAAGGAGCCGGATTTGTGTGTGGTTTATATACATGGCATGGCTTTTAGACATGTGCCGGTATTCAGTAATGCGAAATATCACATTAATGAATATGCATTATATTGTTATCTCAGGCATTTCTAAATACCGTGAATAATTATACATAACAAATTATTCAGAATTTGGAATGCATTTTAAAAATATTTTTCCAATCAACTGGTCAAAATGCAAAAGCTGTATGCTGCTTAAAAGATGCGTGTGCGCTCTGATGTAAACAAGCCTGCATGAGAAGCACAAGGGGGAACACGTGAGAGTTGTGCTGAATGAAAGCACATTCACTCTCTGACAGCAGATGTCGCTAAACTGCAGAAATGCAGCCGTTAACCTGGAAACCCAATAAATAAAGTAGCTGCTACTTTCTTAAATGTATTTAAATAGATTTACATAGCCATTCAGATTTGTGGATTTGCTATGTTGTTCCTCAAAGTGCCAAATACTTAAATATTTAATAGGCTTAATAGGCTATTCATTTTCAAACTTTTTTTTTTAATCTGAAAAATATATAAAGTTAAACTTTTTACACAGATTAAAGTGCAATAGAACTATATAGACCAATAGGTATAAATTTCCAGTAACACAATGGTTACTGAATATGTACTTTAATATGTATAAAACCTTTAACTTTATATATTTTTCTGCATTGCTTAGTTATTTTTTATAAGAAAAAAAGTTATTGAAACTGTTATACTGTATAATGGCCACTTTTTTAAAACTAAATTTCATTATTGTGATAATACCGTATATACTGTGATAAAATCATTACCAATTAATCGCAACATGAACATTTGATACCGGCATATCCCTAATGGTTATATTTACATAAGTTTATGCTTTTCCCAAGGGCAGGTGCTACCTTTACTCCTTCGGACTGAAAAACCTGTCAGTAGTGCAGTAAGGTGTCATTAGAGGCAGACACTGCCTCTGGCAGGGCCATAATAGGGCATATATGCTGGTGGCAAGCAAGACAGGGCTGAGTGAAACAAGAAAGGCAGGAAGACATTCTGGACAGGTAAACAGGTATGCCAAATCAGGTCACAGGAGGAAAAGACTATAAATGTGGGTAAGAACACAAAGGCACACACAGAATGACATCCTGACAGTGATGTTGACCTCTGCGCATGGGTCTCTGCCCCTTCTCTGATCTGCCACCTCAAAGCATTTTTTGAGAGATCATAGGTGCACATCAGAGTCCAGCAGATTGGCATGTTTTTCTCTTGTGACTTTCCCAAGTCAAGGAACAAACTTTTTTCATTATTACGTGCAAATCCCTAAGTCTCTTGCACAAAATGTGTCCCTTTTTGATATGGTGATGATAGGTGGTGACAGCACAATAGAACAACTGAAAAAGAAAACAGTTTGTCTTACGACATGCTTGGCCAAAGGGTCACGGTTTGGCTTGTTAGCATGACCTTATTTGCTCTTGCTAGCAGATACCGTAAATTTACCCTCTGGCACTACAAGTAATTCGACAGTTATTTAAAAAAAAAAATACCTTGCAAACTATTGTCTAAATTTTAGGGTGAACCTGTCAACTCCATAATCATCAAAAGACCTAACATTGAGTGCACGCACTTGACCTGTTTCCATAATGTTTTCCATTAATAGTCTATAATTCTGAATTGTTTGCCTCTTTTTTTCCCCTGCCATCCTGCATACCACAGCATTGCTGCATCAACACTAATGTGGTTTGGCTTCCCTCCCGTGCAGCAAAGCGCATGTCACCCATGATTGATGAGTTCTATTCTCTCTCTTGCGATTTGGTATTCCACACGCGCACCTGATTTACGGGCTTTTCACATCAAGCCAAAAGACTAGATTCAAACACACAGTTCAGATTGCTCCTGTCTTGAAAACCAGTGTTCTCCTCATGCCTTACATTGCTTCTGTTGCGAATCACAAATGGCATAAAGGTGTGGAAGAGACTGCTAAGAGGTATTGTCCTCTGACCTCACCTTGAAAGCGGTTCTCTGTTAAACTGACATACGATTTAGCCAGCTTTCATCGTAAAATATAATGCCAAGATCTAATGTCTTCTTCGATCGATTTAGATCAACCAAGGGTCTTTATCGTCAGAACTCATAAAGGCTCAACTGCGGTGCATTCAATCCATTTATTTAGGTGATGAACTTTATTTTACTGAACAGTCATCATGCTATAGCAGATCAGAACTGTACAGTTGTGTTCTTTGCTCTTGTAATCATGATTTATTCATTTTGGTTAATAAACCATACTTTGAAATGACATGATTGTACTCAAAACACACATGCAGCTTAATATTTGACCTTTATAATAGTTGTCACAGTTTTCCATTTGCAGTATTTATTATTATAGTTGTTGGTAGATGTCACAAAACCCATCAGTTAACTTTACATTGCAGCTTATACCTCATTACATGTTCTCATAAAACATAAAATACTCACATAAGTGCAGGAACGAGGGCGTCACTCTGCCAGGCCCATTGGGGCTATTGTGTGTGAATGTGTTAGTCGTGGAGACTCTGAAATCAAGCGTGTTTTTGAAGGCACCTCATTCAATATTAATTCTTTTTAGTTGTGAGCAATTAGGCCAGTACCATCACATTTTGTCATATTGTACATTATGTTGCTGTCACATTTGCATTAAAAGCTTAACCTGTCAGCCCGTGATGGGTTTCGTGGACTTAAAATTGCTCTAATTGCTTTTGTAGAAAAAAAGAACAAGAAATTTGCTTCATGTAACAGTGAAAGGCCTAGAACAAGGGCATTAATCATCATTAGACTCAACAAATTTTAACAGTGTTGAACAGTACCTTTGACCCCAGCAAATAATGAAAATGGACTAATCCCCCACCTCCCCCCAAACAGACAAAAGTGCTTGCTGGAGATTAACGTTTGGAGCACAAATCTGGTTAACAGTTCAGAATGGGCTCATGAATTAAAAACTGGACAGCTGGACTAAAATAGAGAAGGAAAGGTGAAGTAAGAGACATGCACACACAATTAAGTTCATTCTGCTCACTGATCAAAAAAAGCGAACTTTCTTTTTTCAGAAAACAGGGTCACGAATAAAAATGTTTTTCAGTTCAGCATTAAACATGGGGGATTAGAAATAATCACCTACTCAATGGTGTTTCAGTAGTGATCTTTTATTAAAAAATGGGGGGGGGGGGCATACAGCTGCCTGTAATCATGAGGAATGTTTTCATTTTATTTATGTTTTCATTTTATTTATTTTCTATTCAATTTAATCTACATATTTTTATTTAAAATTGTCACTGGACAACTTTTTTTTCACCTTTTGTAAAAAGATTTCTCTGTATGTTTCTATTACAGATGCTTTCTTCTAATTTCAGTTGATAGCATACATCCTGAAATACAATCAGGAGTATTAATTGCACCTCTACCACATTTCTCTTTGACTAGAGGACAGTTTAAATATAGTGGCACAGCTTACCCCTCTCTTTCCTACTGCACATGAACATGAACACTAATTGAATCTAGCAGAAAAAGGAAAGAATCTTCTCTGATGGTACAAGAAGTGAGAAATGGGGTGAAAAAGAATTTAGAAGAACAGATCCATCTCACTGTGACCTGAGAGTCACAGCCCATTTAATTTAGCACCAATCATGCTTTTTAATGTCTGCAGAGTACATTATAATTTATTGGGATTATCATAAACTTGAGACTGCAGCCTGGCACAAGGGCATTCCAGCCTCCCTCTGCAGAATGAATTTCTGATAGCAAGTCTTGACGTCAATCATCATGAAATGGCTAACCATGCTTTTTCTTTAACTCTTCTGATTTTTATCCCAGAAACTTCAGGTTGGCAAAGCTTTGGCACTTGATAAATATTTATGCCCATCAGTGCCTGTCATTTTTGGCCAAGGATCCTGCATAGTGAGCAGGGCTGAAGGGTCCTCAGCGTTTGCTTCATCAAGCAGGGAGGAGGAACAGAACCAATGAGTGCTCTCACTGCAAAAGTGGCCTCTCATGAAAACAGTGCCATTGAGAAGCAAGAGTGGTTTTCCTTTTTTTTTTTTTTGTGCGGGGGGGTTGTTTGGGATTGTGAGAGAGGATTGTTTTGCGTCCCAGATGGCCTCTTGTAATTCAGTTTTATGAAATACAGAGTTGGAGTGATTTAGTTGGTTTCCATGGTGGTTGGTCCAAGTTGTCTGTGTAAAGCATAGATGTTGTTTGGAGGTTTTTGTAAATGACAGTCTAGTGGAGTGCAAGCACCCTTGGCTGAAAAGTGACAGTAATTCAATGGTTCATTCACATTTGAACTTCCACAAATCTCTTTAGTGTGCTTTACTGGATTTGTGACATGAGCAGACATTACGTATTCCACTGGTACATAGTTAATGTCAACCATTTATGCTAAATGTCCAAGATATCAGCTGTGCAAACTTCTGTATTTAATTGGCTTTGTACTGTACTCTGTAGAATAAAGTTTAATCGCAAGAAAAGAAAAAAAAAAGTTTTTAATTATTGCAACTCCTATCATTAATTTATTACCTTTTTTTTGGAAGATGGACGTATGACTAAAATTTTATGTCATGGTTTGAGACATTGAGTGGTGGTTTTGTGTCTATATTAGTGAATGTCAATAAGTTATTTAAGTGAAAGATAATTCAGTTATGTGAAGTATGTCTGAACCAGATTGTTTATTGGATTTGTATTTGAATAAATAGATTATGTGCTTATTTCCTCCTTTTTTTGCATTTGAACTAAATCTAATCTTTAAACATCCATTTTCGAAAATCCAGTGAATATCCATTTTTCATATTTAACCTATGCATCTCTAACTATATTTATTTCATTTTGTAATTGTTAGATGCTATAGGGTTGAAATCGCCAACTACCTCATGGAGCGATACACAAATCCTGCTGCCTCAGGCTATAATTTTCCGCTTGGCGTCAAGTCTTTTTTAATTACGTTGTGGATACTTTGTGGTATAAGCGATATAGCATGTTTAACACATTTCTCCCATCACACATTATATACAGTAGCATCATTCCACCCAGCCTTACCTTGTATTTGCCTACACAGCTAACAAAGTACCCTTCCCGCTGGAAATTACAGACTCATGTACATTCCAAAGACTGGAGCACTAAAATCCATACAATAACAATGTGGCATGTTTTATGAGGGAACGGAGGGTGGCACTGGCAGGAAACACAGTGGGAGAATGAGAGGCAGGCAAACTGAAAGCCTAATTAATCCGGCCTTCCTTAATTAGCTTCTGTCCCCTCCATTATGTGCTTTCCAATATGTTCGCTCCGTTTCTCTCTCTCCTGCTCTTTATCTCAGTTTTTTTACGGTGTCCTCTCTCCCTCGCTTTGTTTGCTGCTCTTTCTCTATTCATCTTTTTCACAGCCTCTATTTGTTCTGTTTCTCTTTCGTTCCCTTTACTTGTGTCCGACTCTCCATCTTCCCGTCTCTCTCTTTCTCTCCCTTCGCCTTGTGAGGACATCGGCAATATGCTTCGGTGTGATAAACAAGCTCTCTCCGTCGCAGAGGGCAGCAGAGGCGACGGCGTAGGTGTCTAAGCCTGCGTGGTGTGTCTCTGACGGATGGAGAGAGAGACAAAAGCACAGCTGTGGACTGATATCGAGGGCTTGTTTCCCTGACTGGGCATTGTTTGTAAGGCGCTCGAAGATGGCGGAATGGGAGAGCTGGTCATTGTGTTCCATGTCTGGCCCTCGGCCCTGGGCTGGAGCCCTCCCGTGTTCTCATGTCGTGCTTGAGCAGGCATTTGGCCCAGTAGGCACACATGAGGCTCTCACCTCTCGAGTACATGGTGCATGGTGGGCTAAAGCATGTTTCTTGTTCAGAAGCTCAGTTTTGAGCAGAAGAATACCGCTGATTATGATTATAGTGCAGCAACTCAAGGGTGGAATTAGCAGAACCTCAAATGTCAAGCGCATACGTTAGTAAAGAAAGGGTGTTGTCAGCTTAAACGGCTGTTTATTCCTTTTTCAGGCAGAGGTTCATTGTGCTTGAATGGATAGTTCACCCAAAAATTAAAACCTTGTCATCTATTACTCGCCTTTATGTTGGTATAGACTTTCCTGTTTTTGAGGAGCAATTGTTTGAACCCCCTTTAAAATCTACTGGCTGTGGGAAAATTGAAATATTATAGACGATGATAATTAAATGAAGCAGAACCCATCTACTTTCCTGCCAATGGCCCGGTGTATGATAAATATCTTTAGTGGCTTTCTTTTTTCCCCTTCTTTTTTAAAGAAGGTCTATTTGCGTATCAAGGTCATCTCACCTCCCTCACGACCGGGGCGGTCACCACATTTCTCTTCACTCCTGTTATCGTGAACCGCTCTTTTTTATCTTTGGAGAGGGCAGATTCAGGAAGGTTGAGGAAATGAAACAAGGACAGTAGAGCCTTCATTGTGGATGGAGAGGTGATCTGGGAATTGACCTTTAAAGTCGTGTCTCAGAAATTCATAGCCCAATGGTTATAAATGTCTTCGCCGGATAGCTTGTCAAGTGGATATATTTACCTGAATTCAGTTTTTACTTCATCCTATGTTTGGATATTGGCAATGCTCATAACTACAGATAGAAAACAAGATGATTTTAAATTATACCTGTATGACATCTCAGGAGTAGTTTTTTGTGCAATCAGAACTCCATAAGCCAATATCTGATAGTTCCATAAGCTTCTGTCACTACAAATTAAAAGCGATAAATTGTTCACCTCTAGATTTTACCTGGTGCTAGGACAACTACAATTATAATTGGCCTTCGTAGTTCATCTTGTGCATTTTACATATCTTAGGAAAGATAGTCACAAGAGAGCAAGCTCACGAGGAATGCTTATTCTGAGCAAATCTAGGGCGGCTTTGTGTCAAGAGAAGTGCTCAGAGAGCAATCTCAATGGCAATGAGGTCGAAAAACATTGTCCCTGGACAGAGTGAGAGGATGACATGTCTAACTCATCACTGGAAGTGTTGTTTGGCGGCCATATAATCCTTCATGCATCATTTCAATGTCTGCAATATCTTGTCTGCAATGTCTGCCAAGGCCTGTTGGGAGCATGCACTTAACTGAGCCCTGGGACTAAAGCCTGTCTCCTGTCAGAATGGTGAGATAACCAAGTGTGGTTTTGCAGGTAATGACTGTTCCCTGTGACTGGGGCTCAGTGTCTTGAAGGTCTCACGGGTCTCATTGTGAACAATTCGAAGTATAGTGCCAAGCTGATATACAATTTCGCTGGCACTTGCAATTCTTTGGCCCCAGATGCAATTTTGAATTTTATTTTCATTAGCTGTAGCTCTCTAAAGCATAATTATCTCCAGCAGGTCTAGCTTTTAACACCTTCATTATATTTAGGGTTATGTCTCTGAATATTGAACTTCAGTCAGTTTATTAGCAAATAAAATTAGGTTAATTTAATGTTATTTTAGGTGTAATTCATAATTCCTTTTACAACTGTTCTCACATTCAGTTGGACAAAGGCTGTGCTTAAAACATGAGAATACGTCACAGGAGATATTGTGAACTAAATCAAGCTGGACAAAGGTGAGCATGTGTAGTTTTAAAGAGAGGACTTTTATTTCTCATCTGGAATCATGTGGATTACATTGAATCTTCAATGATTTTGGATGGTCATAAAGGGTTTGTGGTGAGCACCATTCAAGTTATTAGTCTTGTACCTGAAATCAGGGTACCACTTATACTTGGGCTGCATCCAAAATCCTAAAAATTGCTGCTGTTGAAGAAGTAATTCCAAGGTAGGAAGGCATCAAGGCTTGTCCGAATCCAATGTTAACCTGCATGCACTTATCTGATGTTAACTTCATAAATGTATCCTTATAGATCTCCCATAATCCTCTGCTTTCCATTCTATGACAGTTAAAAAGCTAAAAAGAAATATGGCATCTGGAAGTTGTGATTGGTGGTAGGTTGTGTGCAAATGCATGTTTCTGACTAACTTTTTCCACTTTTGATGTTATTTCAAGCAAGAAATTAGTATTGTAGTAATGAATAATTGTTCACTTAATAATCATCAAAGCTATCTCTGATTTGTTGTAGATCGTTAAACCATCTGGTGCCTCAGAAGTCTGTCCAAAATCAGTTTCATAAGGTTACCTCCATAGGACAGATGCAGATAGTCTGCTGCCTTAGCTTTCAGACACAGTTTTTGACTGACCGTTCATCTGTTTTTGCTTTTGGATGCAACTTGTGCGCTGAAACATAAATTCATTTATATTGCAGCACACCTGGAGCTTATAGTTGTTAAGTGCCTTGCTCAAGGGTACCACAGCAGTCATCAACTGAGGAACGATGCACTTACCATTGAGCCTCTCTAGAACCCCCTTTAGGGTTTTCATGCAAAATGTACTAGGTAATTATTTTTGCTGCACCTCGGAAAAGCAGAGAATCTTCAGATGGGAATTTTTAGATCGTGGTGATCTAAACTGGCTCTGGCTTTTTTTCTAGTGAAGTGGCTGGCACTCTACAGATGGCCTATTTTTTAAAGTGGGGCTCCTTAATACCTCCATCGAGGGGCTGCAGAGTGGTAAACACTCCTTTCAACACTGGTGCCTGCGACCGTCCCAAATGAAATGATCCACTTATGATTTACTTTGCCTATGCCCTCGCATCCTCAAGAGCCCCCTACTCTTTCCATCTGTAATTCTAACACACCCCTCCTCGATCATAGATGTACCCCTGTATGCTAGCTCCCACAATCTTTGTTTTCTCATGGGGCCTACGCATACAAGATGCTCTCTGTTTGATTTTCATATTGCATTCATTCGTGCCGAATCACTGTTGTTTGCGCTTATGCCGTACCATGTTCTCAAACAAGACCCGTGCTGAGGTGTTTCTTCCTGAATAGGTAAGCTTTGTTTTAGTTTCAAGTGAGGGTACTATCACCTCCTACTTCGTTGCTAGATTCAGGCACCAATTTTTGGATATGCCTCTTTAGCATAGCACCCTTCGGGCTATCTCTGGCTGTGTCAGATAAGTCAGATGCTACCCAAACCACCCACTACTCTGCCTTGCTCTCAGAGTGAGATGATATTTTTCAAGAGGAGGCAAAAAAGAGGCAACAAGGGCTTGTGCTTTTCTAAAATTCTTGATGCAGTTGTTTTTGTGAGGGAGTCATATTGTTTGAGTTGTATTTCTTGTGTATGCTTGCATTTTGCATCTGAAACAAACCCTTTGAACATCAAGAGAGATGTGAAAATTACATAAAATTTTGCTGTGTTATTGAGAGCAGAGTTTTTAAAAAGTGGGTCTGCAAAGGAAGCACTGAATGTAAATTTGAGAGAAAGAGAACATGTGAAAAGATTGTTGTCACCGTTATCTTTATTGTGGGTAGAAAAATAGGTGCACTGTCAGCTTAAGAGTAAGTGAATATTGTTTCTGTTTTTAATTTGTTTTGGCTTTAGTACAACACCAAACTTTAGGGGAAAAGTATTTAGAGAATATTTAATGTCAGTAATAAAGCATTCAAACTAGGAGCTGTGTAAGATTAAATGAGACTCGGTATTGGGGATGTTCATTTCAGTTATTTCTTCTAACGACAACCAACGCTCGTCAACCGATTATTAACCATTAACTATAAAGATTATTTTAAATTAGAATTGAAATAAATTAGCATACGTGTCTTTGACCCTTTAAAAATACGAGCATTTGTTTTCCGGGGATTAATTTTACATGCGCAAAAAGCAGCAAACAACAGAACATGAGGATACACATGGCGAGTCTTCAAATTAAAATATTTTGACAAATTACTGGAAAAATAAATCAATAACTTTTAAACGTTAAACTGATTGTATTAATGAGTCATAAAACTTACAGTCGGTTTATAGGAAACTGGTTAAAATGAACATCCCTACTTGATACTGTAGCCTAGTCAACAAGATAGTAAAGATTAATCAGAGCAATATAAATATCTAATGGCAGAAAAACAAACACCTTACAATGTAGGTTGAATAGTCTCAAAACAATAGCGTGGGTTGTGATTGTTATGGCAACACAAAAACACAAAATTTTGTCCAGCCACCTTTCCTTCTTCCAGCCTATGAATTTTGTATCGGGTTTGCTTAGTGTCCTGTGTGACTGATTCTTTGTACATTGTGTTTTCCTTTGTTTCATTTACAGTTCAGGTACACTTTATCTGCCTGAAATCAAGTGGCAGCTATCAGTGGCTTGGCAACCTATCTGACATCAAAAATCTGGGAAAGAAACAAGTCATAATGTGCACTACACCTCCCTATGGATGTAGAATTTCTTCAACAGTTGTTTTTTTTTTACTTCATAAAAATATAAGTGCTTTCTCATCAGTTTCTTGAGCTTATGGCTAAAGTGTGCCTCAAGCTTATGTTTAAAATTCGAATTTCTTACCAAATAAAAGTAGGCTTTTTATGCAGTGCAAGACATGACCCAAGTTAAATATATAAAGTATACCTGTTTATCACATATTGGGCCCATGTTATTAAATGGTTGAAAAAACCCTGATCTCAGACATTGGCATTTGCAACAGAAGGAAATATGAATCACAGATATTGCTCTGTCATACAAGAATCTGTTTGGTGGACATTCCAGCCTGGACCATTCTCTCCCACGTTCGATCTGAAGGTGCTCCACTTTGTCGTCCGTCTCTCGCCATCTGTAAAACGAAAGCCTGGCTGGCTATGCTTGGTGAGTCACACAACACATCAAATGCCTGCGACTAACCACTTTTTTGACCTGTAACTGTTTTTAAGAATGACTCACTTACACATGGAAAATGAATGATGTATTGATGTACTGTTATTATTTATAGGTGGATATTGTTGTGGCTGAAGGTTACAGTGGCACTGTCCAAATTGCTCATCCAAAGTGTCTGGAGCTCTGACCACTCAAGAGTTTTTTTGTTTTTTTTTTTGTCATATTGCAGCTGCTTCTCATACAATGCTTTTCAACAGCAAGAATCATTGATTAGAGTGTGTGAATGGACATAAAGCAGTGAGTTCACAATATTGCCTGGAGTGAGGAGTTTTTCTTCCCTTTTTGAACGATGGAGCAGAGATGTACTCCCTCACTTCAAGATCTTCAAAGGTATTCTAAGATAGCAAATACATCAAACACATGCAAAAGATGATTTAACTTAATATATGTATTGTATAAAATGCCACGATTACAAAAAAAGTTTAAAGTTAAAAAGTTAATTGATGTATCAGATTTAATTAAATAACAATGAACAGTTATTGTACAGCATTAATTTATTTTGGCTAACTATTTTATTTTAACATTTCAAGTTGAGTGTATTTGTGCATGAATTAATGAACAGTTGTATATTCATAAATTGTAATTATAAAATGTGTTTTTCGTTGTTAGTTCATGATACTTTAACATTAATTTTACAGTAGATATTTAAAAGAGCATGAGGAGTGGGAAAAAGAAAACCTGGAGTGGCTTGGAGTAATTACAGAATGCTTTAAGTGGTAAGGGGGAATTGCTTTTGGTTCAATCTCCATCACACAGTGCTTTATACTTCTAAATATAGGAAACTCAGAGAAGCCGCCTGGATTAGGTTTTATTTCTTGATCCACAACCAGAAAAACTAAATTTGCACTTATGTGAAAATTAGAAAAGAGTTCCTTGAATTCTGTTGGAGGTAGTACACTGGACGCTTTCATTGATTTCCCCATCATTGCTGGCATTTGAGTGCCGTCAAAGTCCTCCCCAGTCTCCTTCAATTAGCTTTCTGCCTAGGAGCTCTGTCAATCCCCATCTGCTCCTGCGCCTATCAATGGCTCCCCTCCACTGAGCAAGAAAGAGATAGAGACAAGCCCTGTATTTGGAGCCTTTTTGCAGGAGAATAAATAAGGCTGAGACAGTGGAATGTCCAGACTCTTCATGTCACATACAGGAGTGTTCATAAGCAGAAACACAAGACACTTTGAGACAATTGGTATACAGTTTGGTCTTTGGACCTTGAATATCAAACAGCTTACTTCAAAAAAACCCTGCTGTTTCTCATTGCCCTGGAGGTAACTGGTTCCGGATATGTTGCGTCCGAAATCATAGATGGAAAGTGTCCTAGCTGCTGAGTCCCAAGAGGGCTTGACACCTCCAGCTGGCAGGACCATATGGGCAGTCAGAGAAGACATGATGGCTCCAATTTCCATTTCAGACTTTTTTTTTTCTGCTCCTGCCTAAATTTGGGGAAGGGCTTTTTAGCATCGCCTGGCTTTTGAATTGTCTGTGGTTAGAATTCCACTGATAGCTGGATAGTGAAAGCTTATGCTTTTTTCCCCAAGGAAAATGTGGAGACTCATTGGAAAGACACAATAAATCTAGAACAGAAAAAAAATATTGACATTATGGCACTATTTAGCTGCTAGTTTTTGCAAGACTGCGCATTTGTGTTCTAGACTTTGGCTTAGTCTTGATGGGTGGTGTAATTACCAAGCAGTGGGTGAGCAACGAAATTGGCGACATTGAGATGACATGCTGAGATATGCTGAAGAAGCGGGTGAAGAAGTGGATTATGCCAAAGATAACTTACTCCCATAGCTTTATCCATGTATGCACTACTTCCTGTAGTTGCCACATACTGATTTCACAACTGTGTAAATCCACAAATATTTTAAAGTCCAGAATTCTGATTGGACTCTTCCTTAGTTTTATTATTTTCCATAGACTCATTTGATCGAAAGGCTGCAGTGTCTAGACACATAAGCAGTCGTGGGACCAGCAGGTGCTTCACTTGTGTTTGCGAATGCACTGTAGGCGAAGCGGAAGAGTCCGGAAATGGCCCAGCAGTCTCCTTTATGATGGTCCAGACGTTCATGGCTGATCATAGGAAGCTAATTCACAACAGGGATGAGAAATAATGAGCCGCTGAATAGTGGGAAGGCAAAGAAATGAAGCCCCAGCAGCTAGCATGGAACAAGGTCAAATCTGACAAGAGGAACCCTTTAGAGAGGTTAAGAGTTTGGGGATAGTCTCCATTGTTGCACAGCCTCATTGTGGTATCGACCGCAAGGGTAGGGGTGCTACATCATTTTTGTTAAAGGAAATGTCAATATTAGCAACAGTGTTTGAAATGTTAACAACACTTGCTCACTGGAAAAGAGAGACCAACCAGGAAGCATAAAGTCTAGTAGAATGACTCATCGAGCATGCAGACGTAATGACCGCTGACTCCCATTCCGAAAATGTAAGGTGAGCTGAAGACCCAGGGCACCAAGTTCTGTGGAGGTGTACTCTTACCTTCTTTTGACAGGTTAAATCTGATGTTTGTCTAACGAGCCTCCAGATAAATATCCTTTCCTATATTCCTACACTCTTCATCCTCACGCCTTCTCTGAGTTATAAATAAATTCCTGCTGCATTAATGTCCTTGTCAAAATAAAGCAGTCTCCAACAAATGCACCGTGGAGCACCAAATCATAGTGGAAATTACTTAATTGATGGGGCAACCTTGGTAATTTAATATGGCAGTCTTTACCTAAGGAATATATTAAAGTTTCAATGAGTCAAATGACATGTGGCAGTCTTTACCTAAGGAGTCCGTGCAAGTTAATGCGAGTCAAATGAGAAGGTTTTTGCTTGAAATTCCAACTATGTTTGGAGCTATGTCTTTCAGTGCCCAACAATCCAAATATGATTTTGTAATGCATAGCCTTTAAATCATCACTAATACGACCAAAGCGTTTTTTTTGTTTTTTTTTTATACAGAAGGTTACCATGATTTGATCAATTTACCTCATCAAACATCTTTGTTTTTTTTCTTTTCACTATTTTTTTTTCTCTAAATGCAGTCCTATTTCCCTTCCTTCCTTCTTCATCCCATCGACTGCTGCAGTGCCTGGAGGGGTTAGCCTCAACTCTCCTGCTCAAACTGAGCTATTGTTCCTCAGCTCATTCGGTTTGACTGGAGGGGGGAGAAGACTCAAAGGCTCTCTTGTTGAGGAAGGGTGCTCAGAAATATGGAGAAGAGATATGAGGCTTGGGGTATTGGCTCTCCTGGTACAGTACCGGTTTAGATTCACAGCAACATCTCCCTTCACCTAAGCTTTACAAATCCTTGTTATTTGCCTGAAAAGTGTCTTATGGATATAGTATGTTTTGTTTGGCAAGGTTTACCTCATTTTTATTTGTTAATTAACTTTTTTGATCAGAGGGTTAATGAGCCATCAGTCTCTTTCTGTCTTCAGTGGAATAAAGCAATTTTTGAAGGGTCAACTAATAGTTTAAGAAATACTGTTCTTTGCAAAGTTGAACTTTCCACTCATATACTTTTGCAATCCTCAACTTGTTACATGGGAATGGGCTTTTGGTGTCCTTTATGGTGCATCAAGTGTGTGATGGGGCGGCTTGCCTCATGCCAGCAGGGAATTTCACATAACTCATCTCAGTGGGAGATGGACATTCGGTACAGTTGGGCGGTAACATAAGGAGCAGCAGCCCAGAAAATGGGTGAAACGGAGGAGAACTGAGTGTGACTCTGGCTTATTTCATGAGTTCATATCACAGAGCTGTAGAACAGCTCGCTCCAGCCTCATGCAGCTTCTCTTCTCATTCTAAACTGGTCATGCTGGCGTGGGCTCAGCAGGAGCTTTACAGGCTTAAGGGGCTCAGCCGCCAGTTCTGATTGACAGGCATCAGTGCTGATGTATGTGACGGGCAGCCCCTTGACAGCGCCTGCAGATATCTTAACGCAGGAGGCTAATTAACTGTCCTCCGATAAATCATTGAATGTGGCAACTAGCCTGAGGTTAGGAGGAGAGTTTCTAGTGATTGGTTAGTGTTAACACTTAGCGTATATCTTGCCCTATGAAATCAAATGTAAATGACAATTATTGCTGTTAGGGGCTCGATCAACCAGAAATGCCTCTATGGCCTAAAATTTACATCCCACTGTGGTTATTTCTGCTGTAACACTTTTAACGGTTCACACTGGTTTTTGCTGGGTGGTCACTGTTACTAATGTGACTGCATCATCACAATTTTTGTTTGCTTTCAAAAACACTAGCACTCAAAATGGGCTTAGTTACAGTGGTCTGTGAAATAAAACATTTTATGTGGCTAAATTATTGAACATCTAGAGATGTATACCTGTGGGGAGATTCCTTCTTTGAGTGATTTCTTTTGAAAAGTGGCCAGCAACACACAAAAGCACTTGTTGTCAATAATGGATCCAACGTGTCTTTTTAAGGAGGGTTGAATCTTATTAGAGACCAGTTAAAAGAAGAAACCAAATGGAGATTTATATATTTTCATTAGCCATAATTTGAATTTCAAAATTTGTACACCAAAAAAAATAAATAAAAATAAAAATCTAATAAAGATAAGGACATTGTGATTTGTAACAGAGCCATAGTGAGTATACAGAACATAAAGAAGGGGTCAAATCGAATCTATTTTGCTAAATCTGTTGGCATTTGTGAACGATCAAGACTCATATAAGCAGGAACCACAGCACCTTCTATATTGTTACACCCAGAGCCATCCTTTCCCAGGCTGGTCAGTTCACCGTGGGGCCCTCTCAAGTGCGGGGCCCGATTTCCACCACACCAGTGCGAACACACACCTGGTTACACTTTATTGGTTAGTAAAGTGCAAAGTTTGTTGCCATCTCTTGTTCAAGAGGGAGCCTGGGGGATCTAGCCCACATCACAATACAAGAAAATAAGGTTAGAGGTTAATACGCGCATATATAAATTAATAAAGGGTCTTGAGATTTAGAGACGGCCAATGATATTGCAACCTAATGAAGGGTATGCAGCGTTTCTCTGGAGCCAGGGCCCCAGCCTCGCAATTGACAAGCTGTCCACATTCGAGTGTAATTTAAGACCTTCCCCAAGAGAGCCCAACAGAGTTAGGACATGCCTCTTCCTTTCGGTCTTCCTTATTCCCATTTCTTCATGCTGGACCCTAGGCAACAACTTATACTCTCTATCTCTATTCCACAAATTAGAGAGTCTTGGCGTTTACTGCCTACATGGGCAGTTGATTTGTAAGGCAGCAACATAACTGCAACAGAACCTCAAAAGTGGCTGGTTTGGGATGCTACATTTATAATCTGTCTTCACAATTTGAGCATGCTTATGATGCCTTAAAATGCTAATTGCTTAGCAGCTCACTAGGTTTTGGAACAGAGTCGTCTTTGGCTTCTCCATGTACACACCAACTTATCCTTTAAATTCACCTGTAAGCATTCCGGCAGACATTTATTTCCCCAACTTGACGTCTTTTCATTCTCCTATGCTTGCCATCCATTTATTCTCCTACTCCTCTATCTTCCTTTCTATGCCTGCCTCTCCTTCCTATTTACTTTTCGTCTCTTCAACCTGTCTCTGCCAGCCCCTGTAGTTCCCAATTACTGCAGTCCTCCATCCATCTCGTTTCGCTCCTTACGTAGTCTTTTGTCACTGCTCACTCCTGCCTTCTCTTGGCACCCTCCCTCTGGATCATTGCAATGTGCCTAGCCATCCATGGTACAGTGCAAGGCAACAGAAGCACTGTTCCTATTCAGACTGAGGACTAGTGTCCTGCAAGATTGTTTTCATCTTTAAATTCATACCCATTTTCACTTTGCGTGTCAAGTTAAACATGTTCCCAAGAAAGCATCAAAGATACATGCACACTATTGAATATGTCCAATCTGAGACAGACAAAAAACAAAATAAAAAAAAATAAAAAAATAAAATAAACTAACAAGTTTACCTTAAGACAAAGGATGTCCAGACTCGGTGCTGGAGAGTTTAGCTCCAACTTGCCTCAACACACCTGCCTGGAAATTTCTAGTATGCCTAATAAGAGCTTGATTAGCTGGTTCAGGTGTGTTTAATTGGGGTTGGGGCTAAACTTTGCAGGACAGTGGCCCTCCAGGAACAGAATTGGGCATGCTATAGCTTAAGACCATTTTGCCAACTAGATGGCCAGGTAAACCATTACTAATACATTTTTTTAAATATGATATATATTTAAACCCTTCCGCTAGGGTAACATGTCTTATTACTAACTTGGTAAAAAGTTTTCTACAGGTAGGTGAAGTCTTATGTTGTATGTTGTCCCAAGTCAAACATGTTTGTACCTGAAGCCTCCTCAATCAAAAATAGTTGTATGAGGCCCCTGCATGGCAGAGACCCGCCCCCTCATTCCACCCCATCCAATAAGCAAGGAGAACTTTCTGTTCTCACCATGGTTCCCCACATTAACAGTCCAGAGCAACTGTGCATGTGAACTCTTTCTCTATTTTGAATTAACATGGGGTCATATTGAGTTACGTGTTGTTGTGGTCCCATTTTGAGTAAATGGCATTATGACAGCTAAGATTTAAAGTGGTGATTTGTTGAACGCCAAGAGAAATAAATGGCCCTGTAGAGTCCTAAGCTCTGGCCAGCATTAAGCACTCTCACCACACACCAAGAGATCAAGAGAGAGAATTGAGCTCTCTTCCAACAGCACCATTTATCCACTGAGTTTAACCACCCAGTTTGGCTCACGCTGAGAGCCACAAATGCCTTCATTACCTTTGTTTTTAATCACTTAATTTCCCAGTTTTTAATGAATAAAGAAAACTACAAATGCACAAACAGCATAAGCAACAGTGAGCCTGCTCCGTAATAGCTTATAAATCTTTTAAAACTGGTAATTAGCTACTGCACTGTCTCATACTGGGCTTAGCTCCACTTCCACAAACAGGAGCCATACGCCAAGCGTTCCCTACACTTCTTCTCAAATAAGTTTCCGTTGAAGAGCTTTGCTGGTGGAGGGATGGGAGGAGTGGGGTATTCATTTGTTTGTAAACTTGGGAGAGTTAAGTTAATTTATTTACCTGTAATGTTTTCCTTACCTCCCATAAATGATTCACTCATTTTGTCTGTAGTTCATTATCAGGCTCTGCATTTTTAGTGGAGCCTATTTTCCAAATGCATGTGGAATTGTAATAAGACTGAAGCGTTGAGTGTTACCTCTAAATATAATGCCAACTACAAACATTGTGTGTGTGTTGCTGTTAATTTGCCATGCTGAGTTTGCCTAAGAGTCCCCTCTGTACATCTGAGCTCTAACTGAATGGTCTTTAAGCTGGGTTAATAGAGTTTATGTTTAAACCGCCACAGCTTGCTTGAATACAAAGAACCTCAATGCTGTGGATGTTTCAGAAATTAGCTTAAGATAAACACAAACACACACACACACACACACACACACACACACATATATATATATATATATATATATATATATATATATAATTTTTTTTTTTGAAGGAGGTGCATTTGTAGTGTTGTATTTGTTGCTAAAAGCGTTCTGTAATTACTTTGCTCAAATTCCACTCTGGGTCTCTCACTCTCTGTGTTAGGAATTTGCACATTACTGCTCCATTGTGATGTCCTTAGATTTGTATTAATTATTTTAGTTCAAACATAAACAAGCATGAAATATATAGAGTGAGATCATGTTTACTCAATTTCTATATGGTTGTGATGACAATGCATTTTAGAATACTTCAGGTTGCCCAAAAACACGACTGAGAAATGTCATGCCTTCGCAGCAAATGCACTGTCCAATTGATGTCATTCGCGTTTTTGCATTGACTTTGTATGTAATCTACTTGCGCAAATAATTATATTTGCATTTGGTGTGTACACACCATTAGGATTATAACATCCCTTACGAAAAAGTAGTATACTTCAAGTTTATTTTACTAAGTATAATTAAGTAAATTTCAAGTATATTTTAAGTATACTTTATGTAGCAAGTATAAAAATTTCAGAGTTCTAGTAGTACACTTGTAAGTGTACTGTTTCAATACTCCTTGGGACTAAATTGGCCCACTTTCTAGTATATAAAAGTATACTTTTAAGTATACTTTAAGTATAACAGTAGCAAAATTTGAGAACACTACTAGTTTATCTCTATGTTTGTAGTTTGTACTGCAATTATATTAAAAGTGAACTTATAGGTTTACTGATAGTTTACTAATTCAATACTTTGTACACTTTAAAGTATAGTCTCAGTAAACTACTAGTTTAGTAGTTTTATACTGCAAGTATACTCTGTTCATCTTCGGAACACAGTTTAAGATATTTTAGATTTAGTCCGAGAGCTCTCAGTCCGGTACGGTCAGTACGGTATACTGTCCATGTCCAGAAAGGTAAGAAAAACATCATCAAAGTAGTCCATGTGACATCACAGGGTCAGTTAGAATTTTTTGGAGCATCGCAAAATAAATTTTGGTCCAAAAATAGCAAAAACTATGACTTTATTCAGCATTGGCTTCTCTTCCGTCTCTGTTTTGAGAGAGAGTTCAAAACAAAGCAGTTTGTGATGTCCGGTTCGCGAACGAATCATTCGATGTAACTGGATTTTTTTGAACCAGTTCACCAAATCGAACTGAATCGTTTTAAACGGTTCGCGTCTCCAATACGCATTAATCCACAATAACTTAAGCTGTTAACTTTTTTAATGTGGCTGACACTCCCTCTGAGTTCAAACAAAACAATATCCCGGGGGAATTCATTTACTCAAACAGTACACTGACTGAACTGCTGTGAAGAGAGAACTGAAGATGAACACAGAGCCGAGCCAGATAATGAATGAAACACTTACTTTATAATTATTTATTTATTGCTAAGGGTTGCATGTGATGTTGTGTTCTTAATGACAATTTTCCTAAAAATGTATCCTATTCCTAAAATAAGAAATATCCCAATAGATCGCCTTGCTTACAGTATCGCAGCAAATCACAGTATATCGTATCGCAACCCCTGTACCGTGATATGTATCGTATTGCCAGATTCTTGCCAATACAGAGCCCTAGTCCACTCCCATTTATGTCCAATTCTTCTGACATATTGAGTATGATGTTTTCGATGAATCGGCTAAAGCGATTCACAGTTCACAAATGTTCAAAGCCATTTGTTGTTTGTAGACTGAATCAATCCAAGTGTTTCAAAAGATTATTGAATAGTATTAGTAGTATTTGTTGCCTTGCTGATTTAATTCATTCTCCAAAATGCCTGTCCTCTGTAGGGTCGCAGGGATGCTGGAGCCTAGCCCAGCATTATGTTTAGCTTAATGTTTTACTGAGCTGAATCATGGCTTAACTAGGGCACATGAAATTAGAATAAACATACTAATTAATGGGAAATAAGCCTGTAATAAATAGCAGATGTGCCTACATTATCTGAATGCTTAAAAAAAGGTAATACAGTATGTCACACTTGGATGTCAGGTATCAAATTATGAGCATCTGGAACTGTACTAGAACCGGTTCTTGAAAACTGTATCAGAAAAAAAAAAAAAAAACTGTTCAGGGAAATGACTTCCCACTACCCACTCTATATCCATTCTGCAGTGCTCATATACTGTAATGAGTGGGGGTGTGAGGGATCGAGAAAAAGTGGGCAACAGCTTTTCTGCTAAACCTTTAATGCAAATAGCATGACTAGCACCTTTCTCTCTTTGCAGGGAAATTTAGCCGTACTTGTACATGACCAATGGGCTATGAGAGCTGGATAGAGTCAGTCACCAAGCAACAGCATAAGCACAGCATAAACTCTCTCTATTGTTTTCCTCTTCCTCACTCTCTCTCTCTCTCTCTTTCTCTCTATCTCTCTCTCTCTCTCTCGCTCTCTTTTATTAAAGCAAAATGATTAGTTCTCTACATAAAGTAAATGCAAAGTAAAATGGCCTGATGTTTGCCTGGTTAGGTGACGCCTGGGGGGTAAATTCACTTGTGCCACTTTAGAGAACGCAGACAGTGTGTGCCAATAAACAAAGCAGCGAGTGACTGAAATGAATGCTTAGTTTGATTTCCCTCTGTGCGTTTCTCCTTGAAGAGTGATAGAGAAGTTGTCTGTCAGTGAAGGCAAGTGGCTTCAGGTTATGACAGGCGCCGGGCCTCTCATGTGATCCACATGTATGATGGGGAGATATATGATGGCAGAGTTCAGTGTCATCTTGTCACCTCCTTTAAGTGCTATAAATCACCAAAAGGAGAAGGGTTCGTTAGAGCAGCAAGCCTGGGTGTGTGTAAGAGAGTGCAGGCATGTCTGTTAATATGGCATGAAGATCAGGACATTATATAAACTTTGGAGAGTATAGCTTATTTGCATATGCAATGGGGAGCTCATAAATAATGTAGATTTGCTTAGTAGAAATTAATGACTAGAAAACCTCTGATGGTCTTTTTAAAGCTGCGGGGAAGTTGCAAATGAGCTTCTGTAGCCATATATGATCAGAGTATTCCCAATTAAAGATACAATCTGTTTTTGTACAGTTTTAATGGAGCACATATGAGGGCTTCCATTCATCATTAAGGTCATACTGTATCATACATCATGATATCATGTAAAAAGTAAAAAAAAAAAAAAAAAAAATCTGTTTTTTATGTTTTTGGATTGTACGCCAAGAGTTTCTTTACACTGTACATAATAATACATAAATAAATAAAATATTCAAAAAAATGGACGATGTCCTGAAAGAAAATGACTAGTACATTTTCGGTTTAATAACCTTAACAACAAAATATGGGTAAAATAGCTGTAAAAATAAGATAAAGAAAGAAAATGCCATAGTATTAACACTGTACATTGGAGTGTATTTGGGTTGTAATTTTACATACTGTAAAGTGTATTTATATTTAAAGGCACATGTCACCACATTTATATTTTTATATTTTTATACATGTGTCACAGTGAGGTGCAGGAGAGAAGCACATAAAGAACAACAACAAATGTTACAAAGTTAACAAACCACATAGGGATAATCCACAGAGAGTTGGCAGAAACACAAGTACACATCAACAAGACTGGACAACCAAACACTGAACAGAGTGTAACTTATAAGAGGACCGTTAATGAAGGTAATTGACAAAACACACCTGAACATAATGACACAATCAATAGTAAACTAGGTCACAGAGCACATGGGGAATGAAAACAGTCCTGTGGTGTAACAATATGAAGATATATATATATATATATATATATACACACACATACACACACACACAAGTGCATCTCAACAGACTGAAGTACTTCAAGTCTTTGGTTATTTTAATTGTGATTATTTTGGCTCACATTTAACAAAAACCCACCAATCTCAATCTCAACAAATTACAATACTTCATAACACCATAAAAAAAAAATAGTGAATTGTTGGGCTTCTGCTCATTTACTGTACATGTACTCAATACTTGGTAGGGGCTCCTTCTACTTTTGCCTCAATTCAGCGTGGCATGGAGGTGATTCTCTGTGGGCTTCAGGTCTGGTGAGTCAAGCACACCAACACCATGGTTATTTAACCAACTTTTGGTATTTTTGGCAGTGTAGGCAGGTGCCAAATCCTGCTAGAAAATGAAATCAGAATCTTCAAAAAGTTGGTCAGCAGAAGGAAACATGAAGTTCTCCAAAATTTCTTGGTAAACGGGTGCAGTGACTTTTTTGTTTTACTTTTTTTTTAAACACTATGGACCAACACCAGCAGATGACATTGCACCCCAAATCATCACAGACTGTGGAAACTTAACACTGAACTTCAAGCAACTTGGGCTATGAGCTTCTCCACCCTTCCTCCAGACTCTAGGACTTTGGTTTCCAAATGAAATACAAAACTTGCTTTCATTAGAAAGGAGGAATATGGACCACTGGGCAACAATCTGTTTCTTATTCCCCTTAGCCCAGGTAAGATGCCTCTGACGTTGTCTGTGGTTCAGGAATGGCTTAAAAAGAGAAATACGACAACTGTACCCAAATTCCCTGACATGTCTGTATGCCTTGACCCCCAGTCTCAGTCCATTCCTTGTGAAGTTCACTCAAATTCTTGAATCGATTTTGCTTGACAATCCTCATAAGGCTGTGCTTCTCTCGGTTGGTTATGCATCTTTTTTTCACACTTTTTACTTCCACTCAACTTTCTGTTAACATGATAGAATACAGCACTCCCTGAACAGCCAGCTTCATTGGCAATGAATGTTTGTGGCTTGCCCTCCTTGTGAAGGGTGTCAATGATTGTCTGAGACCATTTTGAAGGCTCAGGAAACCTTTGCAGGTGTTTTGAGTTGATTAGCTGATTGGTATTTCACCATATTCTAATTTGTTGAGATGGTGAATTGGTTGTTTTTTGTTTAATGTGAGCCAAAATTATCACAATAAAAATAAAAAACAAAGACTTAAACTACTTAATTCTGTGTGCATTTAATTTATTTAATTGGTTGGCTGGGTTGAATTTCTGAAATAAATGAACTTTTCCATTCTAATTTTTTTAGATGCACCTGTATATATATATATATATACACAGTACAGACCAAAAGTTTGGACACACCTTCTCATTCAAAGAGTTTTCTTTATTTTCATGACTATGAAAATTGTAGAGTCACACTGAAGGCATCAAGGGCTATTTGACCAAGAAGGAGAGTGATGGAGTGCTGCGCCAGATGACCTGGCCTCCACAGTCACCGGACCTGAACCCAATCGAGATGGTTTAGAGGTGAGCTGGACCGCAGACCGAAGGCAAAAGGGCCAACAAGTGCTAAGCATCTCTCGGGAACTCCTTCAAGACTGTTGGTGTCACGGTTTGTGCTGCCGGAAGGAACACGGAGCCGAGGATAAACGAAATAAGGTTTTATTATCTAACATAGGAGTTATCCAAACATGGATCACGGAGGAAGACACACGTAAGTAGCTTGTGAGTATCAAGTGAGACCCGACAAAACAGAACTGAAAGGTAAAGGCTTATGTACAGAGGATAATGGGGAAACACAGGTGGATGGAATAACTAAATTAACAGGGACATGGAACACATGAGGAAGATAATAGACACACCTGGGAACTAATCAAACTAAACACCGAAGACACAAACTGGGTCACGGGCAAAAACACACTAAATGAGTCCAGGTGTGACAGTACTCCCCCCTCCCGGCAGGTGCGTCCTCGCACCGTAGAAACAACCGAGGGAGGCGTGGGTGGGAACTTGGGAGGAGGTTCCGGTGGAGGACGGACTCCCAGGAGGGGGCCAGCAGACAGGGACCACGGAGGAAGGAGCCAGGGAGGAGTCAGGAGCAGGAGGAGCCAGATGGTCCACCAGAGACCAGCCAGGACGGAGATCCAAGGTGGAGTCGACGGCGGGAGGAGCCATGGTGAAGGAGGGGTCGACGACACCAGGGGGCCGACAGGCGGAGACTGCACCGGTGGGTGAGGAGACCAAGATGGAGCAGCACAGCCGCAGAGCCAGGGGGACGTCGAGGTTCCGGAGGGCCTAGGTGGAGCAGAAGGCTCAGGCGACCAAGGTGGAGGCGGGGTCCTGGCAGACCGCTGTGGAGCCGGAGCGACCGAGGATGGAGGTGGAACCGGAGGGAAGGAGGAGCCTGACAGAGCCAGAGGGATGGAATGACGAGGTGGAACCGGAGGAGTGGAGTCCCGAGGCGGCGGATGGTCGACGACTGACCAAGGTGGAGCCGGAGGGATGAGGGAGCCCGGTGGAGCAGGTGGGATGACAGGCCACGGTGGAGACGAGGGAGCTAAGAGCCAAGGCGGAGCCGCTGGGTCGAAGGGCCGAGGAGGAGTCCAGGGCTCGGAGGCTGGAGGCGGAGACAGGGCCTTAACACGCCAAGGCGGAGCTGGAGACTGGCAATCCAGCGGCGAACCACCGCGCCCCGATGGCGCGGACTGAGGTTGAGCTGCGGGACTGACTGGCACCAGCAGGGATGACGAGGAACTGGCTGGTCTAGGAGGAGGAGAGAGGAGAAGGATGGGAGGAAGGACAGGAGGATCAGGACTGGACGGAACCAGCGAAAGTGGAGCAGAGGGACCAGCAGGTCCTGGAGGAGGTGGGAGAGGGAGGCCGGGAGGGAACACAGGAGATACAGAAGATTCAGAGCTGGGCGGAACCAGCGGAGAGACAGAAGATTCAGGGCTGGGCGGAACCAGCGGAGAGACAGAAGATTCAGGGCTGGGCGGAACCAGCGGAGACACAGAAGATTCAGGGCTGGGCGGAACCAGCGGAGACACAGAAGATTCAGGGCTGGGCGGAACCAGCGGAGACACAGAAGATTCAGGGCTGGGCGGAACCAGCGGAGACACAGAAGATTCAGAGCTGGGCGGAACCAGCGGAGAAACAGAAAATTCAGGGCTGGGCGGAACCAGCGGAGCAACAGGAAACTCAGGGCTGGGCGGAACCAGCGGAGAAACAGAAAACTCAGGGCTGGGCGGAACCAGCGGAGAAACAGAAAATTCATGGCTGGATGGAACCAGCGGAAATGGAGCAGAGGAAATGACTGGAGGAGGTAGGAGTGGGAGACTGAGAGGGTATACAGGGGAATCAGGGCTGGACGGAACCAGCGGGGAAACAGGAAAATTAGGGATTACCTCCATAGACCAGTCCATCAGATCCAGAACTTGCTCCATATGACCTTCAGAGACTGTATACAGCTCACCCTCAGTCGCAGGAGTGTGGGCAGGGCTTTCCTCCACGCCCTCGATCTCCACGAGGACTCCCACGATGCACGGTGTTGCCGGCTCACACACCTGGTCAGTCGCGCTCTCGAGATCCTGTTCCCTGTCAGTGGATGGCTCGGGCTCTGCGGCTGCGGTGGGCTCTGGCTCCGTGTAGCGAGATGGTGGCTGGCTGGTCTCTGGGTCGGGAGTGGGACTGGCGAGATCCTCAATGGGGCAGACGGTGAAAGGTGAGCCATTTCTCGCCAGAGTCCACTCCACGAATGCGGCGAAATCCTCCCGAGGACCATCTTCGGGCGACAACGCTCTGCACTTGGAGTTCAGGCTGGTGTTGTAGAAGGTGCAGAGCGCGTCGTCCGGGTAGCTGGTGGCATTAGCTAATAGAAGAAACTGTCTGGTATGGTCCTCGAGAGAACGTCCTTCCTGCTTCAGCAGGAGGATGAGGAATTCGGGACGATAGAGGGGATCCATAGAAACTAAGAAAAGACTGTGAAAAAACGAAAGCAAAACGGAGGGAAAGACACGCGGTTTTAAACTTTCTTTTTTAGGTCGGGTCTTCTGTCACGGTTTGCGCTGCCGGAAGGAACACGGAGCCGAGGATAAACGAAATAAGGTTTTATTATCTAACATAGGAGTTATCCAAACATGGATCACGGAGGAAGACACACGTAAGTAGCTTGTGAGTATCAAGTGAGACCCGACAAAACAGAACTGAAAGGTAAAGGCTTATGTACAGAGGATAATGGGGAAACACAGGTGGATGGAATAACTAAATTAACAGGGACATGGAACACATGAGGAAGATAATAGACACACCTGGGAACTAATCAAACTAAACACCGAAGACACAAACTGGGTCACGGGCAAAAACACACTAAATGAGTCCAGGTGTGACAGTTGGAAGACCATTCCAGGTGACTACCTCTTGAAGCTCATCAAGAGAATGCCAAGAGTGTGCAAAGCAGTAATCAAAGCAAAGGGTGTCTACTTTGAAGAACCTACAATATGACAGATTTTCAGTTGCTTCACACTTTTTTGTTATAATTCCATATATAATTCCACATGTGTTACTTCAGTGTGAATCTACAATTTTCATAGTCATGAAAATAAAGAAAACTCTTTGAATGAGAAGGTGTGTCCAAACTTTTGGTCTGTACTGTGTATATATATATATATATATATATATATATATATATATATATATATATATATATTCATTAATTCATAAAATGTACTCGATGCTTAATTAAGAGTTAATTATATTTTTATTGTTTATGTGTTATTTTATAGATTAAAAATAAGATTAAAATTGGTTTTGCTGTAAAAATCAAATATATTAATCACTAGTAAGGAATACCTGTAACACTTTTTGTTTGAACATCAGTGTGTCCCAAATATAGCTATAATATTCGTATTTTAGTCTTATATTGTAGATGTAAAACACACATGAATGTTATATATTTGAAATATATTTTTTTTAACAGTCTTCTCGGTAGGCTGGTGGTCATACATGATGATTACTCTCCACCTTAGTTTTAATTAGTTTAACTAATATTGTTACAACTCACCCCGTGTTACAACACCCCCCATTCTCCCTTATGGAGCTACGTTAACATGTTGCATCAGCATCTCTAAAACCGAGAGCCTGACACATCTCACGCCGACTTCTTGCCGGAAAACCATAGAGACTCCATCGAAGATTGACATATAGGTCCAGTCCATTTCCTGTTGATTGGCAGGGAAGAGCCAGAGGCTGGACAGACTCGGGGCAGTGCACGGCAGCCTGGCTGCTAATTAAGTGTTTAGCAGAGAGAGCATCTCTATGCAAGCGTGCCTTCTGACACAACAATGCAAAGTAGTGCGAGCGGTGCAATTTAGCTACTTCACTAAAGACTGCCAAAACAAATTGGTTTGCAAAGGTTGTGATGGCAAAACACCTCTCGTTTACCACCTTCACTCGCAGTGATTTTGAAGGGATTTCTTTTCCAGCTCATATTGTCGAAGTTCAACGGGCTACTCGCCGCTGATGCATTTATCTATAAAGCATGCTCTCTGTATATCTTGTTTCCTTTCATCCTTTTCAAATAATCAATACACATTGCAAGAAAATTGGGCTCCGGGGAGGATTACGTCTAACAGAGCGTTTGCTCAAGCACCATGCAACCTGGATTTTTTGGTATGGACTGTTTAACATAATCCTTCCCACTGCAGAATTTTCATTCCTGGAAAGCTATCCATCCTAGGCATTCATACCTCTCATTTACTATCATAGATGGAGAGCTAATTGCTTTTCAGCCCCTCTTGGAATGTGTGCAGGAAATCAAGCAGCAAGAGAGGGCCCCCTTTTCAATTTTCTCTCTAATAAATTTCCTCCCCTTTTTTTCCCGAGCTCTTTCGAAAGTACAGGCAAATTAGAATTCATTGAATTCCGACATGTTCATTAAGCTCAGGCGCACTTTTCTTTGAGTGGCGCGGACAGTTGAAGTCAGTGGATGAGATGAAGGGAGACGGTGAGGCTCTGATCTCTTGACACAATGACAAAGAAATTGAAAGCGCCAAAGAAATGCTTAAATCACTTATTCAGATGTAGCCTTAGATCTGCTGGAGATCTTTGGTCTTCTGGACTCAAGCCAGCTGACTTGTAAATTTGTCAGGAAGCTCTTGAAAAACAGCCATTTTGTTGTGACCGGTGGCTTGCTTTAGTGTGTGAAATATTTCCAAAGCATCTTTATACGTTTGATGACAGCCATGTTGTTTTACCGTTGCTTTCTGGCGGCAAAATTTCCATCTGTAGTCTGTTAAGCAGAAGCGACATCGAGGCGATAGGCAGAGTGAAATTCTCAAAGGCTGTAATTTTTCCTTAAAATCCAGACATTTGCTACCACAGAGGGAGGAGGTTTAGTGAGAGCATATTCAATTGAAGAGACTTCTGGGAACAGGAAATTGCAGGGGTGAACCTTACGGCACTTCGGGATGTGTAAGTGGGAAAATGTGGCTCATAGGCTTCATTGAATCAGTAGGGTTGCAGCCTAAAAGGATCATTAAATAAACATTTTCTTTTTTTATGCAAGAGGTGTGCCATGCAGCAACATATCTGATTAAGATAAATGAGCACGTAATATCATGTCCACTGTCTGTAATGGACTCTCGTTGACCTGTTAGAGAATAATGGTTGTCTGGGAAAGAATAATACCCTGTTGAAGGTCATTGGGAATATTTGTGAAGATAAAGATATGGGCATCTCGATATATGGTGATGAAGAAATTTTAAATGTCCTTGCTTCATTAAACTGCATGGATGTGAATAATATGAACTGGCCCGATGCCATTTCAAGCCAAGTAGTTTTCTTATAACAAAAAAAAAAAAAGCATGTTAGTGGTGATTACTTTGTGATAAAGCTGTGAAGAGATTTTGTTTATTACTATTTATGCCTTTGGAGAGGGTTCAATAGGTCTTGGGAAGCCCAGAGGGCAGGAGACTGGAGACAAGGACAGCCAAAGCCTCCCTCAATTTCCCTCCCACCTCGCTCCATCTCCCAGCACTGTTCAACCATGCTAGGACTTGCATCTAAATAAGAGAATCTGAATACCACTGCTTCATCCCACGAGGCTAACTGGTAAAACAACCACAAACACACAGGCACTGAAAAGATGCATTCTCACCCACCAAATATGTTTGAGAGCAGAGTAATATTAATGGACACGTTCATCGGCCGTTTAGGCTGTCTGCATACACGTAAACCCCTCGACATAAATGCTTCTTAAACATATCTTAAAGGGACAGTACATGCAAACATCCAGTCATTATTTTCTCACCTTACTTTCTTCTGCAGAACACAAAAGTTATTCCACACAGTTGGGATGAATGAGTACCGAATATGTCAAGCTTTGAAAATTGTATAAGTGCGTAATAAAAATAGTCAATGTGAGTCATTAATCTGATTATAGATTGAAGTTTAAGTCATTGCTTTCTGCTAATTAGTGACTCTGTGATTTGAACTCCAACTGGATTAGAGTGATTCATTTACCCTGGTTTTGTAAACTGATCGAAAGATTCAAATAGGAATCATCCGAGGCTACTTGTCTCATGAATATGCTTAAAGATAGCTAGGATGGGTGTCAAGATTATCTCTGAGTAATAATGTGAATTTTGTTTTTCTGACACAAATCTATTGCATGACTTCTTAAAACAGGGTTTATGTGGGTTTTAAATAGTCCTAATTCATCCTGTCACAAAACAGGGCCTTGAAAAGTCTTAAATCGGAGTGAAAAGTTTTAAATTCATAAAGCTATTGCATTAAATCTTGAATGCATTGCAAAAAACAAAAAAAAAAGAGAGAGAGTAAGGAAAAAGAAAAGATTGTTTCTCATTATTTTTGTTTTCCAACACAAATATCCAGACATCCTTAAATCAAGATACGTTTGCTTGAGATGCAGAAGTCTTGAAATCTGAACAAAATTAGGTTGAAAAAACATGTTTTCCCTTCAAATTAAGTTGATTGGCAGATATTTGTTTTTGTTTTAAATAAACTCATTTCATTTCGATCAGTTCCATGGAAAACAAGACTTTTATCTTATGTTTTATCTTATTTTGCTTCTTAAGTGAACATGTCTTGATAAAAAAAAAAAAAAAAATCTTTTGACATTTGTATTGGAAAACAAGTAAAAAATGCTGAAGAACATGACTTTTTTTGCATTATGATCAGAGGTGCAATTAAAGTTATTTCCATATTCTAGTGGATTTGGAGCAGAGATTGTATTTTCTAACTTTTAAGTAAGACATTTGCATTAAGAGAGCATTTTGATGTTTTTTTGTACCCCTTTAATTTGTTTTGCTTATTTTATTTTTCACTTCGCCTTAAAAAGTTCTTTAAAATTGTTAAATTTACCTCGAACAAATCTATAGAAAAACATGAAATATGTCACATTGAGCATATGATATCTCAGTGGTGCTCTTTCATCCTTTTTTTAAGCTTGAATGCTACAGTCCTCAAATAATATGGACTACAGTCTTCAAACCGTCGTCTTTTGTATTCCGCAGAATAAACTCATACAGGTTTGAAATGACAGTCAGGCTAGTAAATGATGACAGAATTTCAATTTTCAAGTAAGCTATCCCTTTAAGGATGTGCACGACACATCCTCTCACATCGCCACACACACATCAGCGTTGGCAGAAATATTCTGCGGGCTACAGATTAAATTACTGCCATGGTGAAACTATAAACGGCAAATTAAGTGGCTGGCAAAGGCTGCTACAAGGAACGATCTTCGCCAGAATCCAAATGCTCTTTCAGTCCAAAAAAAGAGCAAAAAGAAGCCTTCAAACCATCACTCTTTTCCGTTTAGGGGAAGTTGGTGTGTGGGTTTTGTGTTAGTAGAAACTGAGATTGCTGGACTCAAAATATATATTTTTTTTTCTGCTGCATCATCCACAATATGCACTGGTGAACCATTTCCATAATTCAGTATCTTGATAAGAGTGTATGGATGTACTGTTCAACTATACAACCACTTTTTCACTCACAAGTTTACTTCCCTCTTGCAGAATCTGTAAAATGTTGAGGATTAAAAAAATAAAAACCTAAATAAAATAGCACTCAATATTAAGTACTAATGGTATACAAACTTTTTTAACAGAATCATTTGTGTAAGTTTGATTATTATTTAGTCTTGGGGAATATATCCATTGTCAAATGGTTTAAAGGCTGCACCAAATAAGCAAAATAGCTTTATTTGTATTTTTTTATTATCTCATAGATTTTGCCAGGGGTGTACTGTATATAATTATGAGTACAATTGCAATTAATTAAGTTAATGCTTGAATCTGCACCGTAAACAAAAACTCAAATTCGATGCAAACTTGATGTTACGTGTGAAAAACTGATATTGCACGATACCTTGGGTTAGTTAAGTCAAACCAGAACAGAAATCCATAATGAAAAAACGTATGGTCCTGTCCACTAATGTTTTGTGTGGAATATTACGTATAATAAAGTGCTTCAACAAATAGTTGTTCTGGGCCTTGTCAGATTGTGCTGTCCCTACTAGCCTGTAATTCTCATTTCAGACTTGGTTCCACTTCAGCCGTTGTGTGAAACAGCAGTTTTTAATGTCAAACTAAAGATGGAGATTATTTTTCGTCTCATGAATTCATCAAAATATGCATCCAATTATTTTCCATGCTACTTCTCCCCATCAAGTACATTGGAACGAACAGTGCATTGGAAATGAGCCACCAGCATGGACGCGGGGCCCACACTAATACGGTGACCTTTTAAGTTGACAAGTGTGGAATGTGATTGTGTGCGTATCGCGAGTGCGATTTTGTCGCTGAATGTTCTGTCCTCTGCTCCTTTAACTCAGACTCGTAATAGCTTGAGAGTGGCGCTCATGCCTCACTGTGTTCTGATGTCTTTCCTCGCCTAACTAAAGCTACTCAACATCCGATAAAGACGGCATTGTGGGAACTGCATGACTGCCTAATGTGGCCATTTGAAATCTTCTCGCATTAATCCTATTTGGAACAAAATCCTTGTGTTCATGGAGTCTGACACAATGACACCACATATCCAGATTGTTTTATTCTGGTATTGTAAATCATGGCTTTGAATGTTAAGTTGGTGCTTTAAATAAATAAATAAATAATAAGTAAAATAGATAATTATTAATAACAAATTTTCCTACCATGAATAATAATGGTAAGAATAATTAACAGCTTTGTTTTTTTTTTCTATACTTATTGATAAATCACAAATTCATTCATTGATTCATTGCAATATAATGTTAATTATTTAAGGTAACACTTTAGTATATGGACCTGTTCTCACTTTTAACTAGCTGCTTATTAGCATGCCTGTTATTCAAATATTTACTGTTTATTAGTATTTATAAAGCACATATTCAACATGACCATACTCTACATCCCTAATCCTGCACAATACCTAGACTTGACACCTTACTAACTACTGATAAGCAGCAAATTTAAGCAAGGTTTATTGAGGCAAAAGTCATATTTAATGGTTTATTAATAGCAAGAGTTGGGCCCGATTTTATTTATTTATATATATATATATATATATATATATATATATATATATATATATATATATATATATATATAAAATATATATATATATATATATTTTTTTTCAGATGTTCCGTTAAACGTGTGATTAATTGAATTTAGGCTAATGGGCAACCTTGTTTTATTTATTTATTTATTTATGTAATAAATGTCGTACATGTAAATTCAGTATTAAGTCATTCTTTTTCATTTAAAAATCGCAAAAAAAGATAATAAATAATAAAATAATAATAAATGGTTTTGCAATTATTTGAGTTTTTTTTCATTATTGACATGTAATTACATATTAGTAATTCATTAAAACATATTAATTGATTGACAACTTCAGGACATTGCTTTAAAATTGCACAAATGTGCACTTACAAGAATAATAAACTTATAATAAAAAATATATTTTGTTATGTTATATGTAAAATACATTACAACTTGTTTGACAGTCTAATCTATGCTAATTTGTGCAACCCTTTTTTTTTAATTTAATAAATCTAGTATTTGTCATTTAAGTATATTTTTTGTTTGTTTGTTTTTCATTTGAAAAATTGCTCAAATAATGACCTGCTTTGGAATTATTTACATTTCTGTAATTATTGGCATTTGCATTTAATTGCCATTAATGAATTGCCATACATTGTTAATAATTCCATTGAAAGGTTTGATGGATTAGCAGCTCTCTTCCTTCATGGAAAGTTGTATGTAGTAAGACATGGACTGTGTACCCTATGCGTGTGCATACACAGGCACTTCCAAGTTCTTTCACATTACTGGAATTACCCAAAGGGCATTGACAGGGGGGTTTTAATGAATTAAAGTGGACAGAGCTGACTCAGAGCGATCGATTGCTTGTCCCTTATGGACCTGTGTGTGTTTAGTGCCAGCAGTTTCATTCTGGCACAGAGAGCAACTGAAAGAGAGGCAGGTTTGGATGTAGTGCTCTGCAGGGAGAGGACGGCACAAAGTGTTTTTAACTGGCCAATCATTTTTGATTAATGAGAGTCTCTGCTGGTACAATGTTAACAGAAGGAAAAACATATCTCTGAGACTCGCAGGGACAGAGACTTTATGATACTCTGTCTTCATGTTTCCATCTATGTCAGGGCTTTTCAACACATTTTCTCATTGGGAGATCTAGAGACGATGCAACACAGAGCCCAGCCGTTGAGAGCCGCTGTTCAGAGCAGATAGCATATCTACTGTGATGCAAAAAATGAGGCTATGAGGGACAGAGCTACAAGGTCTTAAAGGGATAGTTCACTTGAAAATAAGAACCCTTGTGTTGTTCCAAAACTGTATGACTTACTTTCCTAGGTGGAGCATAAAAGAAGGAATAATTGCTGAATATCAATACATCAAAATATTTTGTTTCTTATTTTAAAATTAGTTTGAAATCTTTTTGATAATTTGTTTGTTTAATTTAATTAATGGTTATTTATTTTTCCATCGTTAACATTATTGGGTCAAGTAATAATCGTGTTCTGTTTTCCTAATTTTTATACAAATGGTATGTTCATTGCATTCCCCCCCCCCCCCCCCCCCTCAAACTCAACCATTCAACCGTGGTACCAAACTACCCCCACCACCCCCCAATTTATTTATATGTTTACATTTTATATATAATTTATGGGAAATATAAGTTTATCAAGAATACGTATAAGCCCTTCTGAGAAATGTCTTATGCAATTTTGCATATTGCAGTATTTATTTATCATTTGAAAAGCAAGAAGTCACACAAATACATTTTTTTTTTTTTTTTTTTTACTTTTTTAGAGACATTAAAGACAAATTATGAGACATTGCGGCATTTAAAAGGGTAAAATTGTAAACCTCATTAGGATGTCATTTCTATTTATAAATTTGAAAAATAATAATACTTTACATGCAATTATGTATTTATTTATTTATTTGCCTATTCATTTAATAGAAAAAAAGAAAGAAAAAACAGCACATACAGTATTTATTTGTTCATTCATTCAGTCAGTTATTTTGACCTCCTGAGGTTAAGCACCTTGTTTCATTGACAGTTTTGGGAGAGAGAGAGAAAGAGAGAGAGAGAGAGTGGGGAAAAAAAGGGAACTGACTTCATGATTTAGGCCCTGTTTGTGGAAAGTGCCAGGTAGTGGCCTTACAGCAGCAGACAAGAGGTCACTGGATCTCCCCGTGGAGTAGTGGATGTTAACTCACTTGCTGAAGGTCATAAGTTCTGATGTCCGTTCCCTGTCCAGTGGTCCAGCACCCTTAAGTGAAGCACTTAACCTTAGAGCTGGTCCTGGGCTTCAACAGCATGCCTGCCCCCGACCCCCGTATAGATTCTTTACAAAGAGCAGAAGCCATTTTGCAGAACCGTAGTGAATAGCTGAGGGCTAAATCTGCACTACATCTATTGTGAAAATAGCCTCTGTGACCCACTGCTTTGAAAACACGATCAAATCTTGATGTAAGTCAACACTGCAGTGTGGATCGGAGAGGGGCATCGAAACGTGTCAGGAACTACTTAAAACGCTGTCAGAGAGGGCTGACATTTTATTAGCATATATATCCTACCTCTGCAAATGTCACCCTCAGTTTGTATGACTAGCCTAAAGCCTACTTAGTGTGGGATAGAGGAATATCATTAACTTTTTTTAAAGGACATTCATTACATTTGATATTTTTTAAAAGATATCTTTCTTTGGAAATACCCTGAAGACTTAAGAACGGCACAGAAACCCCATTTACTGTTTATGACAACTATGTGGTTTATTTATATCCTCTTAGTGTGTGTTCAGTCTACTTTTTTTTTTTTTTGCTACGTTTGCAAATATTTCTACTAAACCTATGGGGAATGTGAGTTTATCAATATTACATTCCAGTCCAGCTGAGATGTGTTATTTACACAGTTGTTTACTTGTTAATTTTGTAAATGCTGTAAGTAATTTCAGTATTTATTTATTGTTTAATAAACAATCAGACTTTATTGTTACATTACAAACTCATGAAACCACAAGTTTTTAAACTCTTTTAAGAGACAAGCTTTTAGACATTGGAACATTGCTAAAAATTGTTAATTATTTATTTATTTATTTTTTAAGATACATTTTATTTTATTTTATTAGAACAGCTGATACAATGTATTTATTAGAAAAATAGTGTTCATGCAATGTTATTTATTTGTTTGTTTGTTTATTTATTTATTTATTCTGGGTGTATATTTATTGTATTTATGTATTTAATAGACAGTGTTTTTTTTATGTACAAAAGCCAATTAGTGGCAAAGAAATTATATCGTAAAGTTTTCAAAGTCATTAACATTTGTGCCTTTCGGCCCACTTTAATATTATGTTGAACACAGGGGGTTAAAGAGAATATTTACTCTAAAAAATATATATTTTTTTTTTGAAGACAACAGAGTGAGTAATAAATGGCACAGCTTGGGACAATTTCAGCTGTCTTAAAGTGTCAAAAAAAAAAAACATTTTGCATAATGCAGTTTAGTCTTTGTCAAGGTGCAGCATAAAAAATTAGTCCTACTGACAGTTTCAAGATAGGCTGTTGCTTCTAATTTCCCTCGCTTCTCTCCTGCTCTCACTCAACATGGCTGAGTGTTGTTTTGTACTTTTGTCTTTGTTGGAAATGGGAAAGAAAAAAAGTAATGTTCCGCTCCGTTTGAACGTCACACAACACATATTGACTGCTTAACCCCGTCACAGTTTCCTTTTACATCACGGTTTCATCTCATTTTGGTCGGTCTTGCATTTACCCTTTTTTTAGTGTCATATTCCCATTTATTTCTCTCTGGAACACTCAATTCTTTCTTTACACGCATATATCTCTTTAGAGAGAAAGGTGAGCTGTGAGTTCCCAATTATAGAGAGTATGTTGTGCATATCTGTCAGAGTTGTATGACTGAAGAGTTGGAGGCTCAATTTATAGGGCTGTCACGCTTTTATATGCATTTATTTCCCTAGTAGATGCTTTCAGACCAAATGTCCTGTCACCATCTCAAAATCTGAATACATAGATGGGGCATATCTTTTTTATTTTTTGCGTTTTCTGACAGTCAGATGGAAGATAAGGTTATGCAAGCTAATAATTTTCTTTATTCCCCTACTCCGTTCCAGCTTCGGAAAGCTCAGGGGACATAAAACATGTATACTTATGAAATTATGTATTTTCTTTTTCATAGCAATTCTTTTATATTAATGAGGAGAGACTGTGTGCTGTACAGCTTTATAGACAGCTTTAATCTTATATGGATATAAATTTTTATATTGCTTTATATTAGAATTTAATATATTTTATATCTAAATAAGTAATATTGTATATAGTTACACTGAGAGAAATAGCCATAATTGCAAGACATTTTTGCCAGTGTAAAATAAGTCACAATTTAGAGATTCATAATTAAGACAAATATGTGCTATGAAGTTGCAAGTATGAAACTAAAGTTGCAATTGTGAGAAACACAACTGTGAAATGTCACAATTCTGATTTATACATTTTGCAGTTGTGTGAGTCACAGTGGTGAGATATTAATTTACTAATGTTAGATGTGAACTCACAACTGTGACATTTTCCTTATAATTGTAACTTAATATTGCACATTTCTACAAACTTCTGTATATTCACCATTTAAAAAAGGGGTCCCTCTTTATATTAGGTGGTCTTAACTACTGTGTACTTACAGTTAAATCGATCATTTGACACAATACACTTATTGTGTACATACATGTTTTACGTTAAACTTATATCTTAAAAATACCTGCATGTTATTACATCTGTAATTAATTTTTTTAATTACACTGTTGACTGTTTCCTATCATCTTAACCTACCAATACCACAAACCGGTCCCTACCATTACCTGTATGGAAACATTTCAACTGTTCAGTCATTATGAATGCGCGATATGAGGTTTCGAGTACTGGAGCTGCAATTATGAAAACAGTCACAAATGTGAAGTATATTACAATTCTTAGATATAAATTTGTATTTATGAAACACAATGATTATATAACGTCACCAGTGTTATTATGAACTCGTAACCCGACTTTATTCTTGTAATTGTAACTTCGTATCTCACATCTGTGACTGTAAAGAATTCTTTAAAGAATATCGAGAGATGGCATAATTACGATTACGATAAAGTAAAAAATGTGATATAAGAGCCAAAAAAAACAGTGTTTCTTGTTTGAATTTCTTTAAAATAGACTTTGGATTTTTTAAGTAACCCACTCTGCCTTGTCTGTTGGCACGTTGTCAGTTTCCTCTTTGCTTCGCAATATATTTTTCACGGTCTGATGACATGATTTGTAGTGTGAGAGCGACATTGCTTGCCGGATATAGCAACAGTATTTATTTGACCTTCGCGAAGGGTCAATTATGAGAAAGTCACAAATCTGAAATATGTCACAATTCTGAGACAGAAATTTGCAGTAGTGAGTCACAATGCATGGTGAGATATTAAGTCACCAATGTTAGATAAGAACTTGCAGTTTCGACTTTGTCCTCGTAGTTGTAACTTCATATCTCACATTCGTTACAAATGTGAGAGAAGTCGTTGCGATTATATAAAAATAAAGTCGTGATTATGAGTAAAAAATTTGTAATTGCAGTATAAATGGTCTTTATATATATGTATATATATATATATATATATATATATATATGTGTGTGTGTGTGTGTGTGTGTGTGTGTGTGTGTTTGTGTGTGAAGGGGTTTGGGGACTTTAGTTAATTTATTTTCTCCACTAGAAAACTTACACACAACTATAATCATGCACACAATGAAATTTTAAATTACTAGCGCACACTACATTTTAGCTATCGTCATGATTTCCAAACTTTTTTTTATTTATTTTTTTTTATCCTGATTACGCAACGCTGTTACTTGTATTCCGTTACTCCCCAAGCCTGGTTGCCTCATAGGCCATAAATGCTGCATGCGGTTTATGATCCATGCATTGAGTAGCGCAGCATCTTCTCCCGTATCACGTTATTTTCACTTACCACACCAATCACGATCCATGGTCGCCAATGACAAAGAGCTCAAACTTAGTTATGCTAAAGTGGCACTGGAGAAAACGTGTAGGTTTGGAAAGGAGGTCCTGCGTAATGGAGGCCTGATTGATTGGCAGAGCCATTCTCTCATGCGCTTGAGTGACAGAGCTGCGGTCGCCATGGTGCAGCAAATGAGAGTGGAATTACAATACAGCCCTGTCACTTCCTCGGGGACAGAGAAAACACAATCAGGCTTTTTACCTTTACATCAAACACACTGCCTAACGCCCACATGCTCTGCATCCACAGCACACACACTTTCACAGCCTCACACAATAGCACTTGCCACAATGGGCTCCACATCAAAAATACACTTGGCAGCCTTGCTTTTACCCGATATTATACCCCTGACTCTCTTTGCCTTTAATCTGTCACCTCACACACAACCCACAAGAGCCATTATGGAAATACAGAACAGGGCTTCAGTGGCTCGCTCTAAAATATGGCCCTGAGTGATTTGCACAAGGTTCTGCCCCACAAATCGGTCTATTAGCCGGGTAATGCAGTGATACTGTAATCATGGGCACAGACACCGTAATAACCAATTGTTTTCCTACAGGGTTACAGATACAAACAGAGAGTATATCACTTGATCTCTGTTTATCACAGAAGCCTAAATGCAATTCTGAAGCTCTTGAGGAAAAAAAACATATTTCAGTCTTTAAAAACGGAAGAAATGGTTTTGTTAAAGAAAATTACTTTTTTTTTTACTAATTAGAATTTAATTTGCATTGAGACTTTTTTAAAGGACAATTTTCCTCATTACTGTGGTTTGTCTATACTCAAAAGGTTTTACTATTTTTTTTTTCTTCTGAATAATGATTCTCATTAGATTCACATTATTGTATTACAGTATTATTATTTTTTTATCTGCATAAATGTAGTTTCAATAAACACTATCTTGATTTATGAATACTTCTCCATTTAAATAATATATAATCACTTTAATGAACCTGAAGTTTTTTATTACTATTTTTATTACATTAGTGGTCTTATTTTTTGTTAAGAAAATGAAACTATTATTAAGAATCTCTTTTACATTATGACATTATTTTGCTTTAGATTATGAACAATTATTCTCATTATTGCGGTGTATTTTAGCATTTTACTTTTTTATTTTTTTATTCTGAACAATGATTCTCAACATACAAGTACGTTTTTTATCACTATTATGATGCTCTTATACATATATATTAACCCTATATGCATTGTGGCCTTATATTGATGACATTTTTTCACATCATACTAATGAGAATGTTGTTGTTCTTGTTGTTGTTGTTATTAATAATAATAATAATGATAGAAAGATATTACTGATGCTAAACTAATCTTCATTGTCTTTAAGCAAATTATTAATTTGTGTAAATTCATTTGGCTCGACATGTTTTGATTCATCCTTTTCAAAGGAAGTGTTCTTTTCATCTGTGTCTGTTTATGTCACTTTGCACTGATTACTCAGGAGGTTTTTGCCTGCAAATACGTTTTTTCTTTTTTTTTCTTTTTAATTGTTGCATCCAGCCTCCCAAACTCCCTTCATCATTCCCAGCATGCATCAGCTGTCCCCCTAAGGCATTTACCACTTTAAATTCCATTTCTTTGCTACATTGTAAACTTTTTACTGCACCATTCATCCTTGTGACAAGCATCCTTTAATTATATATTTCTGAAATGTGCATTTTTAATTAGAAGCATTGTCTGTTTGGAGTGTGGATATAGAGTTGCATGTTTGATGCTCCTTATTGCAAAAAGCTTAGGATTATGAGCTCAGGCCATGTTTTATGTCCTTTTTTATGACCACCGAATCTCCTGTGGGTGTTTACGACCGTATGAAGAGTCTGATGTATCATCTTTAATACAATTCCGATATGCTGCTTTCTTTGGTCAACACAGAGAAGCGTTAAACCCTGTTAAACACCTTTAAAGCTTGGCAGCTTGGGGCCCGTTACATGCAACAATAACCTCTAACTGGAAATTCATTTCGGTTGTCATTTAATAGGATGTAGCCCTTTGAATCAGCTACAGTTACCAGCCCTAGGGCAGATGAAACTCAAAAAATAACCACTTCAGGAGGCTGTGGTGAGAATTGCCCTTCTGCACCGATCAAGCAAGTCTCCGAAAATCTCAGATCATTGGCGCTATTAAAAAAAAAATTGAGTCTCAGACAAGCTTTGAAAGGTCATTTTTACCAGCGCTACGGTCAGTGGACCATCCGGCGGTTGTGAGGGCCAGTATGTGAGTGTGGTTGGAGACCGGCAAGCTTGCAGGCAGTCAGTGGCCCATGACCTGACATTTCGGATAGCCGAGGCAGGTGGGTCGAGGTGTGAGAGGAGAGGGTGGCGCTGGGGAACAGATACAAGTGTCTTTAAGGTTAAACGCTGCCTCAGCTGGGGCTACAGCAAGCTTGATGAGGTAGTTTTGGAGCTTGCAGAGGCCAGGTGGCTGAACCACCGCTGGTGGATGAGAGCCAATTTTGTTGCCTTGTGTGAGACTGGCTGGAAATAAGCACAGTTAGGGCTGCACCGTTATCAGTATTGCTATATGACCTTGCACAACTTTTACGATGTTACATATATATACAGGTCTATATCTATTTGGAAACTGACACGATTTCATCATTTTCCAAATCCCTTTAAGATAACTTTTTGGAATTGGAGCATGGGCAAAATATAATTTAATTCACTGAAAAAAAAAAAAAAAAGAAAACCGTGAGTTGTTTTTAATTAATTAATTTAGCTATTTTTACTTCTTTTTTGTAAGCCTTTTTGTTGTTTTAGCCTTCAATCAAGCAACACCAGTTTGAAATAATAATAACTACCTATACTGCTGGGATTTGTTTGCATGAGGAAAGTAACTTTGTGACTTTGAATGACTTTATGTACAAGTACAACACTTCCGAACACTAATCCATGTTTTATAACTTATGCATAGCGCTCAAGCTTAATGAATGATTTTGAATAATTGCCAGTGAGTAAGGGGAAGCTGAAAATTACTTAACTAATCTTACATGCCGCTCTTATAATCACAGCTTGATGACAATATATGCTTGTATTATCAATCAAAGTGTTTAATTAAGTTATTAAGATCATCAGAACACCGTGGATATCATTCTCAGTCGACTGTGTAATGGGCAGTAATGACTTTCACCTAGTGAGACCTATTAAGGCGTCCTCCTGTTTGTCACACGCACATCTGCCCGAGCTCCAGATGTTAGCAGCCATAAAACACCTCCTTAAGGAGCTCCCAACAAAAACACTCCTCCGTGTCGACGTTTTCCATTCAGCCATTCGGAAGACCCATCGATCGTCTTCACTATCACCACATCGTCAGTCCCAATCCCTATTAGCGTTAGCACGTGCAGCGCAACAGTCGTATCTCAAGCTGTGACGTTTCTCACCGCTAATGCACTTAGTATCAATGGCTAATTAAACCATGAGATCGCTTTGCCAAAACATCTGTTCTGCTCTAAACAGCACTGGGTTTGTCTTGAAGTGATTGCGTTAAGTGTCATTAACCGCTGATCAAATGGCGCGGCCCGGTCAATGGCTGTAAATGCTGCTGACTGCTAAGAAACATTTGTGTGGAGAATGCTAATGCTAAAGCAATACAAGGGGTGGGGAATGGCTAGGCTTCATTCACAAAGTAAATGTTTGGGAATGTTTGCTACGAGGTGTGACTCTTGAAAAATTGCAGATAAGAAAATTAAGGAAATAAAAGGCCACTTAAGTGTAGTTAACCATATTTGCATAAATTATATAGTTACATACAGATTTAAGATCCTATTTAAGTGGATCAAAAACCCACTCAATTTCAGCTAATTGCTTTAAATATGAATTTAAATTCTAATGCATTTTAATTTAATAGCAATTAACATGCAATTGAATTCTTGAAAACATTCAATGTATATTATTTCCATATGCACCATCTCGTTCTAGAATGCAAGTCCCTTTTTTGGTTACACTATATTTTAAAAGTCCACTTTATACATGCTACTATAAGTAACTTTGCAACTACATGTCTACTAACTCTCAGAGTTAGGTTAGGTTTAGGGTTAGTAGAATAAGTTTAAATATACCTGCAAAGTTTCTCATAGTCAGTATATTCTATTTTGCGGACCCATCTAAATAAAATGTTATTATTAAGCAGACAGTCTACCGATACTCTAATGACTGCTAGATGACATGTAGTTGCAAATTTCTAATAAAGTGTTACCCCTTTTTTTCTGAAACATTCTGTATATTCTGTTCTAAAGCGACTTAGATAATGAAATTATATCAAACATGTTAATGAATAAATGTAGGCTTGGTGTTAGTGATATTTCGTACAACAAAAACTATGACGAAAAATTTTGTTGAAAAGCTCTTTTCAATACACTAAAACAAGTCGATGACCTGATGACAATAAGGTCAGTAAACAATATCTGTCCACATGCAATATTGATGATGATAAAGGTGAAAAACTTTACCAAAATCTAATTATTTTCGTCAAAAAAAGGATACTAAATATTATTATATACTACACAAGATTTCTTGTGTGCGGTTGCTAGATATCAAAAGTCCAAATCCCCAATTAGAGCTTCTCTGTTAAACACATTTTCTGCCCGGTGTTTTGCTCATGTACTCTGAATGCTCTTTATTGCGGAAGTGCAGACAATGATCTGACAACATAGACAAACAAATAAGCTGAAGTTTAGCAATCTAGGCTTAAATGAAAGTGTCATCCAGCCAGTCAGTGTTCTGTCATGACTCATGAGATCTCAACTATATTGTTTGCAATTGTAGTTGCTGAATAAATACTCTTACTCAACCATAGTTGTTTTAGCAGAAAAAAAATGATTTGCAAATTAGAATGATTGGAATTACTATTGGGAATTTCACAGTTATAATATATACCAGTTACCGGTAATATAGACAGAATGTGTATATCAAAGTATTTAATATTTATTTATATAATAAATAGCCTATAATAAGTCAGCAGACGAGGTAAAATAAGCCATGCGTATGATTCGTCATTCTGTTGTTTTGTGCTTATTGGTAAAAGTTGGTGTTCATTAGAAATATTGTTGATAATGGAATAATGGCTCATATATGATGGAATAATGGAATAATATATATATATATATATATATGACCTTTTTTTTTTTTTTTCTCGACGATGCTCTGACTCTGCAAGTTGTGATTTGCAGAATGTGCAGTTTTCTTTTAAGATTTGCTTTATGCTAAAGTGTATGTCTTATTCACAAGGGGTATCATGAAGAAGCTGTCTGTTATAATTCTCATTCATCATGTACATATCCGTATAGCACTCTGAAAAGGGCTGACATCTATATTCGGCTACAGTCATAATGTAGCCAAATGCTAATATCTAATGTACCAAGAGCAGGTTCTCTTGGACTTAGACATGTAAGCTGTTAACCTTCCTGGCCTGTCAGTGTAAAGTTTGTACTCCTGAGTCACTCTAGCAAACAAGTTTTAGCATTGTGGCTAACAAGGTTGCAAGGAGCAGATTCAAACGGCATATCACATCCTGACTTTAATTAGTCATAAAAGGAAAATAAATGAAAGTTCTCTTCCTAGCCAATTAAACTTGTACTTTGAAGAAAGATAATGAGGGTAGTTAAAGATAAAGTGCACTTGCACAACGCTAGCTCTGATAAATCAAGATTTTAGAAGATTCTGCAACGATGGACTGTACTACATATTATAGCTGGGATATTCAAATTACACCGCTCAGGGGCCACTTTTAGAAAATGCAAGGGCCAGTGAATCAATATGACCTGGTTATTGTAATGTTACCTGGGTTTTATTTGCTTTCAACAGTCACAGGATCTTATTTTTATCACCTCACCCTCAGGCCATCCTGTTTCTTCATTGAAACAGATTTTGTGAAATCACTGCTGCAGTGAATGGGTGCTGTCAGAATGAGAGCTTTATCCAGCTGATAAAAAACATACAACAATAAACAACAATAATCCACAAAGGCCTTTCACGTCACAAAACATTAACTGATGGACTCTCATTCTGACGGCACCCATTCACTGCACAGAATCCATTGGTAAGCAAGCGATGTAATGCTTCATTTCTCCAAATCTGTTCATGTAAAGAAACAAACTCATCTAAATGTTGGATGGCCTGAGGGTGAGTAAATTTTCTAACTTCCATTACAAGCACTTGGAGTGTTGTCGGCTTCATTTGTAATAATGGGTACATGCATCAAGTTTGGACACTGTCCTCTTGTTTGCAGTGGAGACAAATTATAATCTTCAAACTCTCTGGAAGTGCAGACAACTTGGTTCATTATAACGGGAGATTTCTGATTTATTGTGTTGCGTCATTCAGTCGCAGTGCACAAGGGGCAAGTGAATTTTCAAAACATGTCTGGATTGTGGTAAACTGGCACTGATAACCATGCGGTGGAGCAGATTTTGTCCCGTGGGTCGTGCATTGCATCTCTCTGCAGTGTAGTCCTCTTCTTTTAATAAGACAATGTCTATATAATACATTTCATAGTTTAACTAGGGTGCAACCACTTATAAATGAGACTGGAACCAAAAATAATTTCTTTGTTCTTAAAAAACGAAAAAGAAAAAGAAGTAAAAGTATTTTCATGACGATGTGCAGACAGAACGACTTACTAACATATCCATGCATGACATACTGAGATTATTATTATTTTTTTAGCAAATCTGAGTAAATTACTAGGATGCAGTTATTTTAGAGAATCATAACTTGATCAGCATTTGACCACGCTGCTCCAAAAATTGGAGTAATGATGCTAAAAATTCTGCTTTGTCAGAACAGGAATGCATTCCATTTTTAAATGTATAAAAAAAAATATTCAATAATATTTCACAATATTACAGTTAAAGGCTCCTTGGTGAGCAGAAGAAAATAATACTACTTGAAGTTGCATTGCATTGTCTGCTTCTGAAAAGCATGAAAACACACTGAAAATCTGAAATGATCTCATCATGTGTCATCAGACTGCTGAGGGCTGTAAATGTAATAAGAATTTTGTTTTGTGTTTGCACGTATTTCTTTTTCAAAAGTACTAAAACAATTGCTGTTGGAGACAAAAATCTGAATCGCAACCCGAATGTACAAATTCCTTCCAATTCTCATCACTGCTTCTCAATAATTCACACCTCCACACTTCTCAGGAGCCTGTTTCTTTTGAGGACACTTACAGAGGTTCGGTGTATTTTTTTTCGACATGTTCGCACATTATGGACTGCTACGGCTTTTACGAGCTGTACCGTTGAAAATGATATGATGAAGTGTTGAGATTAGACGTATAATCCCTGTGAATATTGCAGTAGGTGCTTCACACTTTTATCTAGGACAGTCATTTACATACCGGGGAAACGGAAAGACATAGGAAGAGACAAATGGAAATTAATTCATTTAAAGTGGGGGAAAAAGAGGAAAGACACAGAGCCTCAAGAGAAAGGTGAATTTAGCAGAGAGCTACAAAGGCATTTAGTTTGGGTTATGAAGCCTTATAACACAGGCTCTAAGTAGAGCACATAGACCAAGAGTAAAGATTCAACTCACCTTTAAGTGGAACATTTTGTAAGGTACGCCAAGATATATTCACCTCAATGTCTGCGAGAAATACTGTGTTCTTGCTTTACTGGCTGCAATTAATGTGGATGACCTTGCTTCTGTGCCTGTTATTCAATGTTTTATGTTGTTGAGGCTGTTTTTTCCCCAGTTAAATATGAAGAAACAAGTAGAAGTAAACAGTTTTTAGGTTGATTCCTCTGAAAAGTAAAAAAAAGAAAAAAAAAGTTTATTTAGTTATTAGAGAGGTGTAGAGGTTTGTTCAATATATATATATATATATATATATATATATATATATATATATATATATATATATATATATATGTCATGTAAATGATCATCAAAGTTTTTCACAATTTTTTATCATTTTTAAATCTGTTTGGTGAACCTCTGTTTGCTGACCCTAGTGTCATAAAAATGACACACCTCACTTTAAATGCCGTCTGTCGCAGCAACTAAAACAGAAGCACTTTTTAAATACAACATAACCTCGAGCGAGGAATCAATAGTTTTTCGGTTCCCCATCATTCAAGCGAGAGCACGGATCTGACGAGGTCTCCCAACATCGACTGCCTCACCTGACAGTGCATCATAGAAAGTGTGTAGAGGCATAAAAAAAAAGGGAATTTGAGGTTGTAGCTCCAGGGACTGTGTCTAAAAGATGTCACCCTCCCTGCAAAAAAAAGAAAAAAAATACGAAAAACGACAGTTATTTGGAAAGGATCCAGTCGAAGTGTGCCCTTGTCCTTCAGAGCCGCAGAACGCTCTGTTGTGACTTACCATTCAAAACACGACCTTTGCCATTTGTTCTGCCACATCCACCTGCACCAGCCCGACTTCTGAAAAGTCTCCCCGAGGACTAGTAATGTCTCCTTTTTCTCCTGCCTGTCTCATTGTCCTGTGTTTGGCAGGCTGACAGCAGATTGACTCCGGGTACATTTCCCCACGCTCCCCTAGAGCGGCCTCCCTAGGGAGCTTCCTCCCCAGGACAGAGTCTCACTTCTGAGGCCGTCCAAGACGGATCCCACAACCCTACGTTTCAGATGGCTGAGCTGAGGAGAAAAAATCCCTCTGATGGCCTTTTCTTCGCCTCAAGAGCTCTGGCAGACAGTCAGAAGATAAATCTGAACTCTGCAGGGGTTACCCGCAGCTAGAACGCTGCACTATCTTCGATTCGGTGGCCCCCCGCTAACTATTCGGTTAACTGAGACTGAAAATGACAAAGATGAGCTTCCATTTCTTTATCTTTGCTCTTTGAACGAAGCGGCACCCCGCGGAAAGCGCTAGGTGCGATCTGAAGATAAATGCCCTCTTTATATCCCATCCACTATTAGAATTTTGTTTGCTAGATGTAGTCCCCTAACAAGTGCGACAGTCTGGTTTCGTCAGATACAGAATAATGCATCTGTCGTGCCTGGATTTGACACATGTCCTTTTATCTGAAAAATGGGTTAGATGTATATTGCAAACTTTTCTTACACCTGAACCGATTCTTAGTCAAAATCACAACTCTGGCTTTGAGCCTGAACAACAAAGCGCCAGACTGAAGAAGCATTATTTTTAAGACTACTGACAGTTTTGCTGCTATAGGTTTTGTGTCAGGCCGTCGTGTTTGGAAAATATTCTCTAACATTTACCGTTTCACCAATTCATCATTTCTGTATCGGAAACAACTGTTGTCTGATCCCTAAAGGTATTTTACTTGAAGATGCTGTTGCATGCAAAATCTTTGGTGTGGATACTAGTCTTAAAACTCTCGTTTACCAGGTGCCAGACAGAATTTGATAAAGGTCAAAGGGATTGATATGCATATATTATTTTATGGCACTCGTAACCTTAAAGAAACAGCCCTGACTCTTTGTATCTAATGCATCGGTGGGCAGGCACTGGAGGAAGCGAGTGCAAATGTCACTACACCCCTTCGTTTTTTGTGGAATTAATGGAAGCCGAATTTAAATAATTGCTAAATATCATTTCTAAACTCAAATTAAAGGTTAAACCTGTAGTTCCTGGTGATATCGAATACCCCTTTAATCCTGTTCGGTAGCTGTGGCTGATGGAGGGGTTTTAAAGGCCTCGAATGGCTGTAATAACTCAAGCAGAAGTGAAGTGGATGTTGGCCGGACTATATTCCTGTGTCTGCCTGCTGGGGTCTCGGTATGTGTGTACATTCAGGAAGCTGCTTGCTAATGCAAATATCTAATCCACATATCAGCTTTACCTATCATATCAGCCTAGTATGTAAAAATGGAAACATGGGGGAAATGAAAATTACTGTATGCATGCAAATTGCAAAAAGCAGAAATTAGTGATGGTCATTTTTGATTAATCTTAGTGAATTTGAATCCTTAAAACAGTTTGGCAATTCAGATTCATTTACTGATTAAATTTTTGACACTTTCTGTAGGTTACATTGTTACTCCAGTAGGTGAACAAAAAATGTCTTTTTTGTGCTTTGAGTCAATGTTTTTAACGAATCGGTTGAATCAGTGATTCATAGTCATTCATGATTAAACAAACTTTTTTTTTTTTACATTTTATCAAACTTTCATTTTATACATATAGGCAGCGGCTATTTACACTAAGTGAAAATAGCAATAGATTATATTTACACTGTTTAAAATAGGATAATGTTCTTTGCAATAGTAGTAATGTGCTATTTATACCACTTAATGCAAATAGTGGCAGATATCTGCTCATTAGTATTTTTGTACATTATAAGACACTATGCAATAATAACGTACTAAGTGTAAAAAACTTTTTTTATTTATTATTAAAATTATTAAATGGATGCTGCTAATTGGTACAATAAAGCCCTCTCTACAACTAACCCTAACCAATATACAGCAGTGAGCAACATTATTTTCCACTTTTTGATTATTTCCTTCATTTTCATTGAAAATAAATGCCTTTCTGATGTGATATGGGATGCAAAAAACAGAGAAGAATGAGTTCAGCAAAAGGTGGATTTGAACTCGAGTTGGTCGCGACAAAAGGTCATTTTTATGCAAGTTACTATCTATGCCACTTTAGCTGCTTTTAACCATTGTTTTTTGTTTTTTGTAATGTTGTCTAACTCTAATAATCTCTGACAAAAAAAATAATAATTATTAAAGAATGCATGCAGATATATAACCAGCCAATCATGTGGCATGTATCTTGAATTTGAATTTCTTCTCTCAAAAGATTAGTTTTAAATTTAAATGTATAAAATTTATAAGACTAATTTTTAAAAATGTTATATAAAAAAAGATTACTTATTTACAGTGATTTATTTGCTGGCACTATGTTATGTTACGTTATGATCATGGCAGTGGCATCGTTTATATATTTGGTGCGTTTATACTGACAACTGCCTAGTAACTGTTTCTAAAAATTCCAGAGTTCAATTCACAGGAAACTAGAGGTGACTGGAACACACATGTGATCAAGTGCTTCCGTTGTTGTTCAAAGTAAACATCAGAATTGGGACAAAATGTTATCTCAGTATCTCAGAAACTGCTGATCTCCGGGGATTTTTCATGTACGGGAGACTCTAGGGATTGCAGAGAATTTTGCGAACAACAGAACGCATCCATTGAGAGGCAGTTCTGTGGGCTAAAAAATGCCTTGGTAACAAGAGAGGTCAGAGGAGAATGGCCAGCCTGCTTCAAGCTGACAGGAAGGTGAGAGCAAGCAAGCTTTACAACATGCCATGCAGAAGAGAATCTCTGAATGTACCTTGAATCAAACCTAATATGATGAGCCACTGCAGCAAAATACCACTCCAGGTTGTACCTCTGTCAGTTACAAATGTAAAGGGTCAGAATTTGACATCAACTGTGAATCCATGCATCTGTTCTGCCCTGTGTCATCCGTTCAGGCTCGGAGTGTTGGTGTAATGATGTGGGAAATATTTTCTTGGCCCGCATTAGGCCCTTAACACCAGTTGAGCATTGTTTAAATGTCACAGCATACCTGAGTATTGTCGCAGACCATGTGCACCCTTTTATAGCCTCATTCTGCCTATCTTGTCACGGCTGTTTGCGGTTGGATAACACACCATGTTACAAAGCACTAGACGCATCAGACCCAGTATTAGAGAAGTTAATAAAGTGGCCAATGAGTAGAGGCTCGTAACACAACCAACTGTAATCACAAATGTTAGGGAGGATAATTATTTTCTGCCAATTTTTAGCGTATAACGGGGTTAGGGCGGTCAACTAGTTGTTGAGGTGAGCTTTTTGAATTTTAGCATTAGTATCTTTTTCAGCAGCAGGGGATGAATTTAGACACAGTTGCTTTTGTATTGCATAGCTTGTGTAATTTAAATGACAAAGTAGTTCAACAAAAACATAAAAAAAAAAATCAATAAACATAATCGAAATAGCATGAAACATTTTAGCAGTAACAAAAAAAAAATGGCATGAAGTCTTATTGTTTTTTTTTTTTAAGAACACAATATACAAAAAAAGTGTTATATTGGGAATATGTTATGTTTAGGAGTCCTTTGAATGACAATGTCTGACAAACAGCACTGTCTAGTCGTCTTTGAACATCAGTACAACTCCTTCCCTGCACCACAGATTCAATCTATTTCTTCTCTGCCCGCAGATCTGAAACTGCATATGTCACAGTCATTAACACATTAGCATTATTAACACAGCTGTCAAGTCAAAACAGCCCTGTCAGAAACCCATTGATCTTCTTTCTGTCTGTCACCTCTATCTGTCAGTTTTGTCAAGTTTAGTCAGTTTTCTCTTCCTGAATTCTCTTGCTCGTTTCTCCCACGTTATTATTTTTCATCACCTGTTTATCCACGGGAAGCCCGAGATGGTGGAGTCAGTGGTGTGTAGCTCAGACGGGAACTATTGAACTGCAGACATCAAGGTTATGTTGTTTTGATGGAGCGATCCTCGCTGCATCCCGTTTCAGTCACAAGTCGCTTCGCGCTTTTGAAAATTGACACATGTCGGAGAGAAAACCATGTCTATCAGTTTGTCATCATTTTTTTGCTAGTGTGTATGCTAGCGCCCTTGAATGTGTGGGTGAGCAACTATCTCAGTTACAAAAAAACGTGAACATGAACATGAACGTTTTTTCATGTAACTATATGTCGTCGTATGTCTCGTATACACTGTTGCATTGCCTATCTAATCTTTTAATCCACAAGTAAATGTCTGGATTTTCATTTTTATCTGCTTCTAAGGAGATGATGCTGGGTGGCCTTCCTGCTTTGTTCAGTATATCAGCCAGCTTGCACCTGTGTTGCTATGGACTGTATAATTTGCCGTCTCTGAGGACTTCCTGCACGGAAATTGAACTGGAAAAATCCAGACACAGACTGAAGCTGCTGGGTTATCTGATGTAGATAGGTACATTTGGATAATACTTTGTCTGGTGCCAAATAAAACTGTCCCCCCACTGAGCGCAGGGAGTAACATCTCTTTCAAGAAACCCGGGGAAAACAGACTTTGGAGTTCAAATGTGCAGCTGTCAAATTCAGCCTGCTGCAGCGTGCGCCAAGAGCTCAAATTATCAAATGAAGCTAGCTATTTAGCATCGATCTATGACACAAAACAGGGCACAGCAAAATGTGGTTATATCTGAAAATCTACCGTAGTTCTTGAAGCGCAGCCATGTCAATCAGTGGTAGGTCAACTATTCCCTTTTAAAACTAACTATACCCACAAATTTGGAAAACACTGGCTCTGTTTCAAAACCAAGTGAGCTGTCTTGGTGTCTGCTATTAATGCATTATTCTTCCTGTCATAAACCTTGTGTGGAACCAAAGTGACAGATTTGGAGTGCCCTACATAGGCAGAAACTGTTAAAATGGCGCACCTCCAACATGAAATGAACAGGAAATTCAATTCGCAGTTGATTTCAGTAATTTAACATTAGCATGTTGCTATGCTAACACCATGATACATTAATAAATAGTAAATACATTTTTTGTGTTAAAGACATTTTTTGTTTAAAGCTTTTTTTGGTGTTGCCTCGTGAAGTAAATAGTTTGTAAACAACATTTTGCTAATTTTATATGGCATTTTGGACAGATTTAGTTTTTCAGTGAATCCAGTGCTTTTCCACCAGAATACGTCTTACAAAACCATCGTTTTACCACTAAATACAGTAAATAAATGCAGTTAAATAAATTAAAAAATGGCCACAAAAGGCAAACCATGGTAACCACAAATGAACCATGGTTTTGTTAGTTTGACTATGGTATTTTTTGTAAAATTGTGGTAATACAAATAGTGATCTGTTTGTCAAAAAAATGTGGTTAATACAAGTTTTCTATAATAAAACCATGGTTAATTTTCATTAGGGACATAGCACTTTTTACTACAGTACTATAGATTTAGCAACAGCTGAACACTGTTGATGTCATCCAGATTTTAGTTCCCTACCTAGGCAGCAACTGTTCAAATGGCACACATCCAACACAAAATGAATGAGGTGCTTAATTTCAACTGTTTAACATTTGCATGTTGTAATGCACACACTATTATACAGTCATAAAGAGAAGAAAAAAATAATATATAAAAAAAACTTTTGGCTGATAAAGTAAAATGGTCTGTAAGTAACATTTTGTTCTTTCTATCTGCCATTTCGGTGGATTTATTTATTTTTTTCTTCTGAATTTTCTACTTTTACACCAGAATACATACAGTTAATTATACCACAGTGCTTTTTTTCAAAGGGACTGTAAGGCATGACCTTAACTTTATTAGCAGCAGAATGCTTTGTTGGCATTGTTCCTTATTAAGACCTTGTTTATGCTAGCTGCTACTTGCTTTAGCTTGTCGTTTTTGAGTGGACTTCATTAACAGGCTCAAGTTTTTCCAGGGTAAATAACTGCAGTAAATGTCCCGGCTCTTTTGTTTACAACGTACAAGTCGACAGTGTTGCCCTCATTTGAGTGTAAATAATTTAGCCCTCTCTGCTCTTCAAGCCTCAGTGATTTGACTAAGCACCTCGGTTTTTAAGTGTAGAGACAGAAAAATACGAAAGGATACCATTAGAGACAGCCTATGTGTTTTCACACTCTCTGATATGAAACGCTAGCTCAGGTTGTACATTCTAAGGGATATATGGAGAGATAAGCCTACAGTATGTGGGAGTATTTAGTATAATGAACATTGTATCTGAACAGTATCACTGTCATGTATGATTTATTTCTGAGTATAATCCTGCGCTGTTTCTCGACACGACGCCTTTGTGTTTTTAAGCCACGTATTTAAGTCAAACATATGCTAATGAAGTTAATTGTTAAATCAACCTGCAGGCTTTGAAGCTCTTTTCTCTGCATTTCATGTGCTTGGTTTGTTTGTTTCACCTTGTTTCTTCCCCAATCAGGGGAAATGTTTCCCGAAGCTGTCTTTTTTTTCACTCCCTTGTTCTCTCTCTTCCTCCCCTGACAGTGTTGCTGTAAATAGACTTACCTTTCCTAATAGCAAAGTCCTTCGTTTTGCCTTTGTTTTCCCAATCCTGGCTTTCATCCCCAACCACAGTCTTCTAGACATTCGACCCTTGCCGCTTTGATTCTCACCCCCAGACGGCCGCTAAAACCAGACCCCCAGAGCCGTGCACGGGGTTAAGGAATGATCAAAGTGAAATCCTGGGAGATTAAATCCCGAATCAGCTCCCGCTGTCCTTACTGATGCCTAATTAGGCACAGGTTAAAGAATCTCATTAACGGGTTTAGCTAGGTGTTAATGGAAATAAGGATGGAGCCGCGCTGAATCTGAAATTCAGAAAACATCTCAAGAGATTATGATTGATCACTTGAGCAAACGTACAACATGTACACCAAGAGCAAAGTAACTCAGATTTTTTTTTTTTGGAATAATACATCTCCCCAACGTCCCGTAACGGCAACAAACCATGCATGACTCAGTCAACGTGACTCGCTTCCACAAATGTTGTGAGGGACTCCGCGTCACTAGTCGTGAGATTTAATGCATATTTGAAAACGTTTTCGTCAGGCTTCGGGAGTGCTTGTCATGTCGTTGTGTTGACAGTGCGTCTTCAGAAAAACCATTGGGTGAACATCTACGCTAGGCGAAGAGGCAAGTGAGTGGGAACTAGAGAGGCATCTGTCTCCAAGGCTTAGTGGAACTTGCTCACAATTCCGCTAAGGAACCATGTGGCGTGACATCCTCCTCAAAGTGCTGCAAATTTAGGTCTCTCTGCGACTGAGTTCCTATTTAGGTTTTTCCACAAGCTTTGAAATGGTACTTAAAGCCATTCAGGATGTTTCTGCGCTAATGGATTGCAGGAAAAAGTATGTTTGTTGGCCAATCTGTTTAGTATTTTAAATGGATAAATACTTATTGAAGTGTTACTGGCAGTTTAATTGCATCATGGTTATTTGTTATTTATCTTTAAAATGAGATTTAATAAAGATATTATCTCAATATAATTTGCCCTCAGGTGGTCCTAATCAGATTAACCTGATTTGTTTTTGGTTGATGCTTAGTTACTTTACCCACTGCAGTCGAGTATTAAAATAACTGGTTGAATGCCTGTTTAACCACACACTTTTAATGACTTTTAATGTGCCGTTTTTACAGTGCATTATATCCATGTACTCTTCTGGTATCATCCTTTCACACCTGTATTCTGTGAAAGTATTGATGGCTTCATGTCTGGTGTGTGTGGTGTGGTCTCCATCCCGGTGTTACCTGCAGTTTCCTAGCCCAGCCCAACTTTGCTGACATTTCAGCCTCTATTTACCCTATAAAGCCTACTGTATCAATTTAATACACACATATCTAAGGCCTCTGAATTATCAATATGTTCAAAACTACCTGTACCTACAGTCCTTCTGTCGTCTTTTTAGTGAGTAAAACACCTTTTAATATCACGTCGCAGTTCGGGTGTATTTTTGCTGTGAAATCTTTAATGTTTTTTTCCAAGTAAACTTAAGAACTGTTATGTTGATAGTAATATTTTAAGATGAATTCTTGTTGGACTAAAGCAAGTTGGGTTTACTTGATGATCTGTACACCATTGTGAAATTGAGGAATTTGTATCTTTCAGTCATCATTGTATTGCATTGCATTATACATTTTGCCCCCTATAAGAAGAACTAAAGAGCTTTGAATGTAAAACGAAGCACTCAATTATCATTTTTAAAGACATGTTATTGGGAGATATAGAATGCCAGTTTGTATGCATTTTATATATAAAAGATCTAAATGATTGATGAAAATTTCTTCATAATCATACTTTTTTGCCATTTAAATAACAAAATAAACTGGATCTAACAACTGCACCAAACTGCATATTTATGCTCAGTTAAGGCTTCTGTATAACACTGATGTGTTTTTTTTTTTTTTTGTCTTCTTCATCATCATACTCACATCACATCATATCATCATTCTGACTATTTATTATTTCAGATGTCAGGTTTTACAGAGTTAACCAGTGCACACAATCCCTTGCTTTCCTCAACGGGTCGCTTCCTGCACCAACTGGCAAACACACTTGAGAGGGAGAGAGGGCGAGAGCAATTCTCTTTGACGGCAACACTGGCTTGTGATCTTGAAGCAAATACTGGCTGCCAGAAATCACACAAGTGTAATGCATTCTAATGAATGAGAATGGAGGAAGAGAGACTGGCATGGACAAACATGGCTCATCTGAATTATTCCATTAGAAAACGGTCGATGTTCCTTTTGACTTTAATTAGAGGCATCTTCACATAGATCTGCCAGGCCCGGGCTGATAGTAAAATTACAGATTCTTCTCCACCACTCCCATCCTCAAACCCAACTCATGAATAAACCAAAAGGGCAGCCTGAAGGCTCACACTCTGAAACAAGAATCACAATTACAACACACTGGAGGCACGGCTTTCTGCTGTAGACTTGGCAATAGTGGAATTGAGCAGTTTATCACAGCGCCCGTGCATATGGACATGTTCCCTGATTTCTGAATAAATTCGGGGGAAAGGGCTTTCTTGTGAGAATGCTTTCACAGTGACAGAGTCAGCAGCACTGAATGATTCTTTGTTGGACGTGTTAGAGAGAGTTCCGGCGGCTAGTTGCCTGCTGGGTAGGGGTAGAGTGGATTTTTGCCAAAAAGCTCATCTGCTAGGAATGAGTCACGGTGGTTAAGTCATCAAAGTTCAACAGAGCAGTTGATTAGGGAGGCAGAGCAGTTTGTCTTGTTTCTTTTCTTTTTCTTTTAACTAATGCTGCTTTAATTAGCATACTAGCAGCGGGCGAAGCTTTGCCTTGTATTGTGTGCACATTTTGCCATTGTGATACTATAATGGGCTGCAGGGATTTGTTTGTGAAAGTGATGCGACATACAGCCAAGTATGGTGACCTATACTTAGAATTCGTGCTCTCCATTTAACCCATCCAAAGTGTGCACACACAGCAGTGACACCATAAACACAAACCCGGAGCAGTGGGCAGCCATTTATGCTGCAGCATCGGGGAGCAGTTGGGGGTTCAGTGCCTTGCTCAAGGGCAGCTCAATCGTGGTATTGAGGGTGGAGAGAGTGCTGTACATTCACCTCACCCCCTGCCAATTCCTGGCGACCCGAAACTCAAACTCGCAACCTTTGGATTACGAGTCTGACTCTCTAACCATAAGGCCACGACTTCCCCATTTTGTAGGCATTCAAGGAATAAAGTACAGGGGGAAAAAAGTAAAAAAAAAAAAATATAGTTACCCTTTAGGCCATCCAAGAAAGATTTTAAGTTTGTTTGTTTATCAGAAAAGATTTGGGGAACTTATATTAAATAAGTAAAATAAAATAAAATAAATCCACAAGTATTCCACACAACTCCAATGAAGCAAAGTGAAAAGCTGTATGTTTGTAAGAAACAAAGTAATCAAATTCTGGCTGAAATACGAGTTCCCTATCAATAGTTTTTATCGCAGCAAGTGTTATTATAGATTAAGGACTGGTATTTTGGCCAGAAGCTACCGTTTAAAATCAAAACACCTGGGTGATGGACTTGTTTCTTACAAACAAGCAGCTTTTCACTTCACAAGATGTTGATTTATCTACTGGAGACGTGTTGATTACTTGCGGAATATTGTGATTTTTTTATCACTTTATTCACTGTAGGAGATCCATTGGTGAACAAGTGATACAAAGCAAATTTTCTCCACATCTGTTCAAATGAAGAAAAAAGAAAAACTCATATAAACCTTGGAAGGCCTAAGGGTGAGTTCATTTTTATCCAATAAAAAAAAAAATTGTCAAATATTACTTAAAATGTTCAGTTAAAAAAATTATAATAATTAAAAAAAAAATTGTCTAACTTCATTCTGATCGTTTTTGAATGACCTGTGCTTTCTTTCACCCTCAAAGCACTTAACCCCCAACTGCTCCCCGGGCGCCACTGCAAAAATGAATGCCTGTTGCTTGCGATTGTGTACTCACAGTGTGTGTGTGTGTGTGTGTGTGTGTGTGTGTGTGTGTGTGTGTGTGTGTGATCAATACACACTGCTGTGTGTGTCCACTTGGATGGGTTAATTGTAGAGGACAAAGTGCCACATGTCACGTCCTTTCCTTGTTTTTCCTTCATCTACTCAGGTTTTGCACATCCCAGTGCAAATATATGAATGTGTTTGTATAAAGCCGCAGTAGAGCAGATAAAATGCAAGATAACTGTATTTTAAGATTCTGAGAAAGTCCCTTGAGGACTCTGGAGTGTGCATGTGTTTATGTTTGAATCAGAATGAGCCCATGTACGAAGAATTGGCTATTGAGCTGAATCCTCTGTGGTTGCTGTATGTGACATGAAGGAAAAGGAAGTATGCCTGTAGTAATGACTTAATTTGAATACCATCACACAATTCCACATGACAGCGGTCCAGGTACAGCATGTGTCTTCTGCCTTGGGACATTGTTGTAATAAATGTGTGCACACAAACACATGCATGATATGATTTTTGTTATTGCTTCCTACCTCAGTGTAATGTTTTCTCTCTTGGAATATTTGTTGGAAGCAAGGATCAGAATTGGTTTAGCTTTAGTAGCAAGTTATTTATATTTTACAAGTATGTGTATATGCTAGTGATATAAATATCATGATATTATGATAGAAAAACTGTCTAGATATTATCGTGGTCACAAGACAAAATGAAACGATAGGTCTTCCGGGCAAAAAGGTTTTAAAATATATTTAAACTTATTCTAACATAAAAGGTCTTTAAAGTTGTGTTTTGGGCCATTATGCTTTGGTATACAGTACAGTAGTATCTGTCAAACTAACTAAAACCGAAAGCACAATATGGATTAATCTCTACATCTTCAACAAACTGATGTAGTTTGTTTGCGCTGTACATTTCAAACCGAAGAGCACACATTTGTAAGCTGGGCAGATGAAATAGCCTCGGACCTCGAGCACAGAGGCCAAGATCATGTTGTGTCATACCAGTATCCTCGCGGCACTCCTGTAAAACCCGCCCAAAAAAATGCTTTCACTGGACTACGTCACACAATACAATGTTCCACCGGCAAGAGGGAGATTAATAAAAAAATAAATTGCTAGACAACTATATAAGAAAAGCTGTCGTTTAGTCTTCATTATCGAACTTGGACACCACACGCAGCTATTGCCTGACCACAAACAGGAAATAGAACTTATTTGCTGCATTTTTGATTCATTAATATCTTGCGGTCTTGCTGTTTGTTTTTTTTTTTTCTTTGAAAAATTACATTTTATTCTAAAAGTGTGTTGTAATGCAAGCGTTACTGAACATGTAGAAAGTAAAATATTACTGAAAATTGATTAGTAATGCCTTACACTACTGCAGTATGTTTCTGTAATGCATTACTTCTGAAATGCGTTACTCCCAACACTGCTCCTCATAACTGAGAAACTTTCCGATGTAGTCGAACCAATGAGTGCGAACTGTAGTAGTCTGAAAAAGTCTGGATATTTTTCTTTTGGAGCCTACTAAATCTTTAAGTTTCTTAAGAGGAATCAGCGACATTTCACAATATCCACTTCAGCTGTCACAAGCCGAGGGTCAATCTTAAGGCTTGCATACATGCTTAAAATTAATACTGCATCACACACCACAATCAAGGCCATTGCTTCAAATCCCCTGTGCAATTCAGCCAAAAATGACTCAGTACACAACGAAAACAACAAATATTTGTTAACTTGCTAAAGCGGCAAAATAATGAAAAGAGAGTCCCAATTTAGCCCAAAACTTACATATTCTAACCACTTAAATAATAGGATAATACAAATAAAATGTGAATTCTTTAATTGTTTTACTTGATTCATAGCTCAGACAAAACCATTATTGGCTCTTGTCTAAACTCTGCTTATGCTCTTGAAGAGAAGCATCCAAAGACAGAATTAGACAAAACTTATGAGAAAACCAAGATCAGAGTCGGGACACTAGGTTAAGGGGTCACAATGACTCATTCGTCTTGTGTTGGCACTTAATTTTACATGACTTCCTGTTCTATTGCTCCATTAAAATCTCATCCAAAGCCTTGCCTAGAAACCCCTTAGGAGTTTTCAGTGCACATACAGCTCTTCTTTTTTTGTACCACTTTTGACGCCTGAGGAAGACATACTTCTTCTGTCAGATATCTGAGCAAGACTTGTTTGATACGATTTACATGCATGCCTTACACTTATCCATCAAAACCAAAAGAAGAGGTCTTCTTCTTAGCCTATTGCAGACAACTGCATTGCATGACCTTATGCTAACTTTCAGATATATTTTGTAATGGTGTCAAGGCAATGTGGGGCAATGCAGCCAGACAGTAACTTCCAGACAGATTCTATTTCTCTTTCCATTTGGCCACATTTTTCTGAATTTGAGGAGACCAGAACATTTGGATGATTAAAAGGATTTGATGAGCACAGTGTCATGTTTTCCTAATCTCCCAGATAAGGATTAGGGCTTCTGCAGTGTCACTCTTCCTATAATCCGGTCGCATGACGTCTCGACATGGTGCGTCTGCTGCCCATATTCTCTTTGTTCTCTGTTTTGTTGTGCCAACCTACTGACACTGATTCTCATATGAGCTCGGCATTGTGTCAGCTGAGTTCAGACAGCTGGCTAGGATTCTGGACAGATGTGTAGTGAACTTTTTCAGGACCCTGGACAGTTACCTGATGAACATGGTTGAGTACAGCTCAATTACTGAACTGATGTAGTTTCAGGACCAAGGACAGCTACATATCCTATTCTCTGTTTCAGAGTGGTTACGGTTTGGCTCATTAATATACAGTAGCCCAGTTAACCCCTGTTGGTTTCCTCACTGTAACATAAACAGTAAAGAATGGCACTGGCAATGCTAATGACAGCTCTGCTGTCCTGCAGAGTTTAGCTTTAACCCTAATTAAGCACAAAGAAAACCAGCATACATGATCAAAGTCTTCAGACTCGCTAGACACTTCCAGGCAAGTGTGTTGTAGATGATTGCAGATAAACTCTGCAGGACCTTGGCCTCCAGGAGCATGATTTGACACACCCCAGGTAAATGGTAGATTCTAAATGTTACCTACACCATCGCAGCATAGGACTGTAGGAGTTGTTCTATGGTAACACGAGTGAAGATGGCAAAGTCTGAATTGTCTCCTGTGACAGTTATTACTGACTACCATTCAGATCAATATGTATTCTAACGAACAGCTTTTTTCAGATATTAAAGACCTCATTGGTTTCAGCAGCATGCAGTAATCAAGTCGGTTTTAGTCGGTTTTTGCTTTTGTAAAGCAGCGCTATGCAAAAAATCGGACCTTGATGTGTCCCTTTAGGATAAGCTTGCACATTTGTGTTGGCAAATCTGCTAATGACCAAACGTACCGTGATAAGCTGGAAACATCGAGGGATCATGCCTAGCTTTTCTTTTCCTTTTTTTGCTGCAGTTAATTTGGAAGGTGTCTGTGTCTGTTTCCCCAGATAAAGTAGAGTTTATTTTGTGAGGCATGTGAAATTCTGTCAGATGGGGCAGGGTGGGTAGTTTCCTACCATTTCCCATGTGGCCACCATCGCAAGCTGGGTGTGAGAAATGATGATGTGGTTGATGAAGAGATTGGTACAGAGCGCTGTCTTCCTTCTGTCTTCAGACATTCCTAACCCTCACAGGGATTCATCAGGTCTATTGCAAACATAACAGATAGCTGTGAGATGTCAGGGAGGTAATTAAGATGAACGTTCACCGTATTCCCCCAAACACACCGTGATCTACAACCTCTTTATCTGCTGATCCCAAAACAGCCTCTCACAAGAGTCCGTTTGAGTGCCTACATCGCTTCCCTCTCCACCCTGCTGTTTCGAGGTAAGCTCTGGCATTCAAAAAGCTGCCTTCGTATTGTGATGTACAACAGATAGCGCAGGGGGAGTGGGGCCTGTGTTTTTTTTTTGGCCTGACAATGCCCCTGTCATCTCCCTCCAAAGAGCAGGCGGCCAGCTCCTCTGTGTGACACCTCCGCATAGAATGTCAAGGGAGAACAAATTCCCCCGTCCAATTTGTGAGGAGGCTGAACTTTACACCCACTGGGTCTAGTGGTGATTTTCTTTCTACCCCCCTTCTATCGATGTCTCTGCGCATCTTCTCTTCTCTCTCTTCTTGACATGATATTTTTATTCACTGGCTCTTCAGCTTTTGCACACTCTAAGCTTCTGAAATGCTGTTGCAGTCTATTCAAATGTCAATGAGAATTTCTACAGTATGTCTCTTTTATTTCTTTCCTGTCTCCGCCTTATCTTCTATTTCCCCTTCTCAATCTCAGTTTCATGCTTTTTCCTGATTGCTGCCTCACCTATGTGGAAGGATTCTATTACTGAAGCTATAGTCAAAGCTCTTGAAGATGCTAGGAATAAAAGTGCACTATTTCTTACCTTGCTGAGTAAACAGATAGTGCACCTCTCTTATATTTGACACTGACATAGAGGCCGACACTTACCAAGCATACAAGGCAGAGGGCATCGAGACGGTGCCATGACTGAGATTAAAACTACTGTGGCTGGAGTATCATCTCTGAGCCTGTTTGAAAAGCTTTAAATCCAACACACAGCAAAAGCAAAGCTCTCAGCAGATGGCCTTAAACAAACTGCAAAGCATTTCCATCTCAACTTAGACTTTGTTTACAGTTTAAAGGCAGTACGCTTTGGGTACACACATTTGTGTAATCATAAATCTTAAAAGTGGGTTGATGCCTAAGTCCACATAACCCCAACCCTATAGTGTGATATCAGGAATAAGAGAGAGCCAATCTGATGTAATTTTTTTCTGTGTTAAAATACTCCTATCTAAGCTTAACGTGCAGAGAGAGACAAATATAGTTAAGCTTTTCATAGGATGATTTCCCCGAAGGGTGGCTCTGTGGGGCTTTCAGCATAACTGTGCTTGTTTCAGTCAACCATCTCAGCAACATTGAACCGAGTTTGGGGCAGGACTACCGGTTAGGCCAGAGCTGGGCAACTGGGTCCTGGAGGGCCAGTGTACTGAAGAGTTTAGCTCAAGCCAAAATCAAACACATCTGACTGTAGGTAGCCTTAAGGTGATCTTGAAGACATCAATTGGCTTGTTCAGGTGTGTTGGGTTAGGGTTAGGGTTAGAGCTAAACTCTGCAGGACAGTGGCCATCCATGATCGAAGCTGTTCAGCTCAAGGTTAGTCTGAACACTGAAAGAGTATTTGGGGAACCTTTTGGAAAACTTTAAGGCACATTTTTTTTCTTCTTCTAGACAATAAATTTGGCACATAACCTTTCCTGGATATGAAGCTTCAAATCATGCAGCTTATTGTGCTTCCAAATTATAGTTTTTGCCTGGTGGATGACACAAAAATAATCCCATAGATTTACCCTGAAATTAAACATTATATATCAGGAACAGAATGAGACTCCGGGGTGGGCTCTTTTGACTCAGCACTCTAGGAACTGTCCAAAACACCCTTTAGCAACACCCCTAAGCCATGCAGGTCTATCTTATGGCAATATTCCACTGCATTGAACAGCACTGTATGGTTTGGTACGGTTCACTTTTGAGGGGTTTTCCACTGGGTACAGTACCTGGTACTTTGTACTTTTTTTAGTACCACTTCGGCTGAGGTTCCAAGTGAACCGTACTGTTACCAAAATATGATGTGCAAACTCTGCTGAGCACTGATTGGCCAGAGAGAATAGTCAACTAGCTGCATCACTGAACTTGCGAGACAAACACATAAGAACCGCTAAATTTAAATCAGCACAGCCAGCGAAGGATTGAACGCAACTGTTTTGAACAAGCACACCTTTTTTATCAACACAAAAATGGCTGTTTCACTGAATCTTGAGGAAGTACAGACATTCCTCTCATTAAAAATAGAGGAGTGGATCCAGCGAGAGCTTTATGGGGCGATGTGGAATGAAAAATTTTTCACGAGTCGCGCCAGTAGAGGCGGCGCAACAATTTAAATAATCCCACCCACTCTAAAGGGGTACTAAACTACAGTGGAATAGCAAACCGAGCCAAGTCATGTCATGTCACACCATACTGAGTCGTACCAAGCCGAGTCGTACCATTCAGTGGAAAAGCGCCATTAGTATCTTAGAGACATGGCAGTGGGTTTGTTTCATTCAGGGCAGTGTACACAGGCCCATGGGGGCCCCAGTCATATCACTGCACTCTTTGCAATTGGGACAGTGAACTGGGGACATGTGATCCACTAATTAGCAGTTTCTCAGCAGGTGCAAAGAACTGGGATGTCTGTAATGTAGGAGATCCTCACAAATGCAATTTATTTAGATATTAATGTTATGCTGTGCACGTGTGAGCCATCAATGTTTTACTTTACTTGTGTGATATGAAGTCATTAGGGCTCTTCAGAAGGATGGAAGAGGAGGTTGAAACCAGCTGTGGCAATTACTCCAGCATGGATAAAATATAAGAGAACATCTTAGAGGGATTCTGAATCTCTCCAGTCTTTTGCATTTATTGATGTCATAGTGTGTGTGTGGGTGTGAATAGGAGAGAAAGAGAGAGACTCGTCTCATAATATGAAGTGATCATTACTGTAGTCTATTTAACAGTGCATTGGAAGCAGTTTTGGTAGGCTATTTATTTTGTGTGTTATCTGAAATTGCATTATGAACAACTGGCATTCTAGAAACTCATTTCTTTTTATGATATTGTATTCCCTCGTGGAAGAGTTCAGGTATTCATGAGTTTCTCCAAAATACCTTTATAAAGTCATTTAAGAAGTCTATTATGCTACTTACCAATATTGCTTACCAAACACGACCCACCAATCCTCTGCCCAAATCACAACGCTGTCATTCAAGAGAGACCTAGCGGCCCTTTCTGTCTGTTGTTGCCATTTACATGAAATATGCATGATCTCCAGTTCCGTGGGCCACATGGCTAAGTCTTGATGGCTCTCCCCTGTCTCATATGCTGAACATTATTCTCTAGAGATTATGTCGCCGAAGGGACCAAACTAGCAGCATGCACATTCTGGCATCCGGATTGCATAGCAGCAGTTGCTTGCCAGGCCATAGTTCTTGCCCCATGCTAGTGTTTTTGACGCAACTTTTGGACTCGAAAATAGTGCGACTACTAATTTGACAAGTACCAAGGACAAAGCTGGTTATTTCACGTCTAATGGAAATTCCCATATGTAACCACATTACCGCAACTGCGTTCGCTGCATGAAGCGGATTACAGTGCATTTATAAAAGGAGTCCACAGCTCATTGTATAAACACAGTAGCTGATCCCCCCATGGAGACGGTGGAATAACTATGCACATATTGTATGATAATCTCTTTTTTGCAATGGGATGTCTGTACTTACAGGGCCGCCCATAAAATCTGATTGAACACTTTAAAAATTGCATTTAAGACTGTGGGAATAATAATACGAATAATAAAGTGTATTATTATCGCTGTGTGTGTCATTTTCAATCTTGTTTTATTCAGTGCATTACACATGGCCACCCCAGTCAAAATAAATGTTAAAAACTATTTTTAACTTGACATCGCATTTAAAAAAAGCTATGTTCACACAGCAATGAAACGGCTAGTTGACCATCTGAATCCTGGACTGCTGGGTTGATTTTGCGGTTAAGAACTCAAAGAGTCAAAACGACCAATCTGCACATCTCTAGTATGCATTTATGTTAATGCAGTATTCATATGTGAATATGGGCTGTATACTTGTGTAGTGGTGTTAGACTTCTCTCACTCCTCTACAGTTCTGCACCAGTAGATTATAAAAGCAAGGTCACTTATTCTGAAAAACTAATGGAATGTCTGCATAATAATTGTTTGCTGCCCACACACCAATGCTGTGGTTTGGATGTTTGCATGGTTACTGGCAGGGAAAAACAATGTGTTTTTTGTTTTTTTGTTTTTTGTTGTTGTTTTTTGCTAGAGGCATGGCTTTCAGCTGTTCCAGATGTGATTTTTTTGCATGCACAGACAGGCATTTTAATTGCTATTAATTATTGAGGGTGATTGCAATCCCTCAAGCCTCTCATGGTGGTTTAGTGTCATTGTTTATATACAGTGTTGGCCTTGCATAGGGAGGATGGGAGTGTGTATGTGGCCCCTAATGCAGGGCCAGAAGGTCATGGTTCTTGCCTCTATTATTCATTGTCTGTGAATCATATATGATTTTGCTGTCGCCCATTCTTCCGCGGTAATGTCATAATCGAGGGACAGCTGGCATCCTCGTTTCCTGTCGGCACATATTTTCTGCCACATCAGTAACGAGTGCCTGCATGCTGCTACACAGGCCATGGCTCAATGCTCTTCTGCACCTCTCCCTAACTTCTTCCTCTGGATCAGTCTTGCTACAGCTCTCTGTCTCTGCTTAGCCTTCCCCCCGGTTTTCTCTCCCCTGTGCTATCCCTCACTGTTTCTGTCTTATTCCATTAAGGTTTCTTCCAAGAAATTTGTGTCTCTCTGCATTTCTTAAATGGATAGCTCACTCAAAAGTGACGATCCAAACCTGTATGTTTGTTTTAGTTTTCTTGTGATACACAAAATTTGAAGTTTAGAAAAATGTTCATGCTCCACTTTTCCATGGATTTTTTTTATTTTTATTTTATTTATTTTTTTAAGGGGGGGGGGGATTTTGTATTTTTATAGTATATATTTTAATAGTTAGCTTTGTTTGAGGAACAGGTTAAATTTTAAATCATTATTTACTGATAATTGTCCTCGACAGTCATGGTTACCATTCACTTTCATTGTATGGAAAAGAAGCAGCTTGAAATTGCCATCCTTTATGTTCCAGGCAGTGTCATATAAGTATTAGTTGTATGCTATTACAGTTTGAATTATATTTTGAATTACCTTTGATATTTTAGTAATTTTTTATGTTTTTTTGTAATTTTAATTAGTTCTTTTTTATATTATTAGTTAGATTTCATTCATTTTAATTCAAACCATAGTTTAATTTTATTTTTTATCTATGTATACTTAGTAATTACAGTACTTCGGCTTAAACTTATTTCAGTAAGTTGGCAAGGCAAAAATGTGCATTTTTGCTACAGTTATGCATTTCGTTTACACTACACTATACATGCCAACCCTCCCGATTTTTCCGGGAGACTCCCGAATTTCAAAGCCCCTCCCGAAAATCTCCCGGGCCGACCTTTCTCCCGAATTTCTCCCGATTTCCACCCGGACAAGAAATTAAATCGGCGTATAGGGACTTAGCAACAGCCTCTGGTGGAACAGCAACGCCATTCTGGCGTTATATTGCGCATGCGCAAATTTAACTGCTACTTTGTGACGTTCTACTTTAACGGTCTACTACGGGAGAAGAATGATAAAAAATGATAGCTTGAATGCACTGTAAGTCGCTCCCGATAAAAGCGTCTGCTAAATGTATTAAAAAAATAATAATCTACCAGAATTGGTAGGTCGCAATCAAGGTTAAAAGGCAAGTATTGCTTACATGTTAAATCTAGTTTTTTAGACTTATTTACATCATACAATATTAAAATCTCCCCTTCTGACAAAAGATTGTCATTTAATGCCAAAAGCATATATATGACATACAACACCCCGACCAACCCCCCCCCCCCCCCCCCCCCCCGCACCTTTTGTATATCTCCCTAATTCTGAGGTATCAAGGTTGGCAAGTATGCACTACACTAGACTTTAGAAAGTGCCACAGAACCTATTTTACTTAATTAATTATCAAAAATGTGTTTAATAGTTTTAGTTAACAATAATAGTCCTGGTTCTAGGTTGTTAAAAAAATTTCACTAATTGAAGATCTATTTCGATTAAACAGATTTGTTTTTACAGTTTTGTTTTGCTGTGACTAACATACACAAGGGGCACGGTGACATTATACACCTCTCTTCAGACACCATGTGCACTTTGCATTTTCAGACACTTATGTGTTCTCTACAGACTGTTCTTAAAAGGTGAGCTAGCATCGATGTGACAAGAGTGGTAGAAAGAAAAGAAAAGGGCCGAGAGAAATTAGAGGGGTTCCTGCCAGTCCCTGCAGCCTTTTTGAAAGATACTTAGTCATTATGGGCACATCACTATGGAAACAGTGGAACAGGAAGGATGAAGGTGATGAAAAGGGGCAGCAGAGGTGGCACCTGAGAATGATGGATGTTATGATGTTGAAACAAAGAGATGCAGAGAGATATTTCAGAGGAATCTACCCCGACCCAATCACTCATCAGAACTGAGATTCCCGTCAAAGAAAGAACCTTTACACTAGCAATGGTCTTCCAAACAGATCCATATAGAGTACTAGTTAATCTATATATATATATTAGGAAAGTCCAGGATTTAGATTTTTTAGTTTTTATTTACATGATCATTGTTGTTATTATTTATTAGCATTACATCACTTGCTCACCAGTGGATCCTCAGCAGTGAATGGGTGCCATCAGAATGACAGTCCAAATTATGATTCTATGATGCTTTTATCAGCTGTTTGGATTCTGATGGCACCCATTCACTGCAAATGATCCGTTCACGAGTTCACACTTACATATATTTAGCTGAAGTATTATAGTGCATATTTGGCGTGCTGTCCGGGGAAGGGGCTCCGAGCTCGGGAATGGCCCGAACCTAGAGTACCACCCCCCCCCCGTATATGTAAAAGTGTAAAATGAACTCTAGTGGAGGAGATGGGGATGGAGGGGGGATGCTGACAAACCATCAATGGAGACAGGTAGGCTAATTCAGCTGTATTTATACCCTAAGGTTGATTATATTAAGTGGCTCCACCTGTGTTAATTAGGCTAAGTATCTGACGTGCTCCTCCCGAACCTTGTTATGAAACTGCATTTGGTGAGCAAGTGGTGCATGATGCTAAATTCCTCCAAATCTGTTTCTGATTAAGAAACAAACGTATTTATATTATGGATGTCCTAAGGGTGAGTAAAGTCTTAGCAAATGTGTACAAAACACATAAGTACCTGAGATAATCAGCTGTCAGCCACTACTGTATGTCACAGAAATGGAAATGATTCCAAAAATAGAATCCCATCTCTCTTCATAAATTAATATCTGATTAAACATCATAATATCAAATACCAAACTATACTGGACCTTTCAAAGCACTGCCAAATTGTATCACACTCTTTTTTTTTAGAACGTTTCCATTCGCCCATGAACACCCAAAATTGTAGGTGCATATTAGTAGGCGAGTACTCCAGATATGAATTTAATTCCCTGCAGCATAATTTCCTTTCCCTTTTTGACTTTATAAACCAACTCTCTTATATTAAACACCATTCATTCACACTGGCTCTGGTGTGCAAATCTCACAGGGCACAGATTCTTCTGATTAGGCCAGAACCCTGAGTCACACTGCAAAATTAAAATGATCAGAGCCAGAGCCTTGAGAAATGTCCGGAAAAGACACTCAATTATACACCAATCAGCCGCAGGCGCCTCACTTTTAACTGCTGATTTATACCCTTCACCAGGCCTCTGACTGGGCAGGGGTGGCGAGAGGACCACTTCCCCCATCTCTGCACACAGCCGGAGCTTTTCGCTCTCCCATAATGCCACGCTTCAATCCTCAGTCAAATGACGTTGCCTGATTTCCATCCATTGACATTTTTGGGAAGGGTGATCATTGGGATTCTGAACAAGTGCCAGACCTTTTCAGCTGCTGTTTGTGGGCGTAATGGAGGGAGAAATTGGCGAAGGAGGGAGAGAGATGGACAGGGAAAGTAAAAAAGAATGAGAAATGGATGTAGAGCCAAGGGGAAAATGATGATATAGCACATAAATATAGGGTTGCCACATTTCTGAAAAGCAAAGAAATATCAGCGGATCTGTCATTTCTTATTTACAGATCTGAAAAACTCATTGGATTCAATAATAATAATAACTGAGATTTTAACTGAGATTTTCTTTTCATGGCGGCATATTAAGCTTGTCATTTGTTATTTCACAATTTGTCACAATATGTCTCCTGATTCAGTATTACCCATTATCTTTTTTTACTTTTTTTGTATTTTTTTATTTTGTATAAACTTTGTTGTTGATTTATTTCACTAATTCCATTTAGAAAGTGAAACTTGTGTATTATATTAATTAATTACACAGACTGATATTTTTCAAATGTTTATTTCTTTTAATTTTGATGATTATAACTGACAACTAAAGAAAATCCCAAATTCAGTATCTCAGAAAATTAGAATATAGCTTAAGACCAATACAAAGAACAAAATGATTTTTAGAAATCTTGGCAAACTAAAAAGTATGAAAATGAAAAGTATGAGCATGTACAGCACTCAATACTTAGTTGGGGCTCCTTTTGTCTGAATTACTGCAGCAATGCGGCGTGGCATGGAGTCGATTAGTCTGTGACACTGCTCAGGTGTTATGAGAGCACAGGTTGCTCTGATAGTGGCATTCAACTCTTCTGCATTCTTGGGTCTGGCATATGGCATCTTCCTTTTCACAATACCACATAGATTTTCTATGGGGTTAAGGTCAGGTGAGTTTGCTGACCAATTAAGAACAGGGATACCATGGTCCTTAAACCAGGTACTGGTAGCTTTGGCACTGTGTGCAGGTGCCAAGTCCTTTTGGAAAATGAAATCTGCATCTCTATAAAGTTGATCACCAGCAGGAAGCATGAAGTGATCTAAAAGTTCCTGGTATACGGCTGCGTTAACCTTGGACCTCAGAAAACACAGTGGACCAACACCAGCAGATGACATGGCACCACAAACCATCACTGACTGTGGAAACTTTACACTGGACCTCAAGCAACGTGTATTGTGTGCTTCTCCTCTGGGACACTGATATCCAAAGGAAATGCACAATTTACTGTCATCAGAGAACATAACTGTGGAACACTCAGCAACTGTCCAGTCCTTTTTGAAGCGAGACGCTTCTGATGCTGTCTGTTGTTCAAGAGTGGCTTGACACAATGAATGCGACAGCTGAAACCCATGTCTTGCATACATCTGTGCATAATGGTTCTTGAAGCACTGACTCCAGCTGCAGTCCACTCTTTGTGTATCTCCCCCACATTTTTGAATGGGTTTTGTTTCACAATCCTCTCCAGGGTGCGGTTATCCATGTTTCTTTTACACTTTTTTCTACCACATCTTTTCCTTCACTTCGCTTCTCTATTAATGTGCTTGGAGCTCTGTGAACAGCCAGCCTCTTTTGCAATGACCTTTTGTCTCCTTGTGCAAGGTGTCAATAGTTGTCTTTTGGACAACTGTCAAGTCAGCAGTCTTCCCCATGGTTGTGTAGCCTACAGAACTAGACTGAGACACCATTTAAAGGCCTTTTCAGGTGTTTTTAGTTAATTAACTGATTAGAGTGTGGCACCAGGTGTCTTCAATATTGAACCTTTTCACAATATTCAAATTGTCTGAGATACTGAATTTGGGATTTCCCTTAGTTGTCAGTTGTCAATTAAAATAAATAAACATTTGAAATATATCAGTCTGTGTGTAATGAATGAATATAATATACAAAATTCACTTTTTTGAATGGAATTAGTGAAATAAATCAAAAATGCACCAAAATGTGTTGTGTTTTTTACAAAAACATGAAGCAGCGCAACTGTCAACACAACATTCATTAAAACAAAAAATAGTGCTGTCAAAACGATTAATCACATCCAAAATAAAAGCTTTTGTTTGCATAATATGTGTGTGTTCTGTGTATATTTATTATGTAAATACACATACCTACAGTACATATTTTGAAAACATTTACATTTATTTACGTCTATATTTATATTCATATAATTTATATTATTAATATACAAACATAACATATTTTTCTGAAATATATACATGCATGTGTGTGTGTGTGTGTGTGTGTATATATATATATATATATATATATATATATATATATATATATATATATATATATGAATCAAAACATTTTTATTTTGGATGTGATTAATAGTGAAAAAAAAATAGTGAAAAAAATTCTTAAGCAGCAAATCAGCATATTAGAATGATTTCTGAAGGATCATGTGACACTGAAGACTGGACTAATGATGCTGAAAATTCAGCTTTGCATCAAAGGAATAAATTACATTTTAAAGCATATTCAAATCGAAAAGTGTTTTTTTTTTTTTTTAATTGTGATACTACTTCACAATATTACTGTATTTTGTAATGTATAAAAATAAAAACCTTACCAATACCAAAATTATGTACATATTCATTGTGCTTATTTGCTATGTGTCATTTATTTATGTGAAAATAATACAATGACCAACAAAATAAAACCTAATTTGTCAAAAAATGGGAAAACCATGTAGTCTTTAAGTTTTGGTTGAAGCATTTTCTCAGCACTTTGCAACTGTATCATTACCCATAACATGCTCTGGGTAAATCATGCAACCTAAAACAACCATCTGTAATGTGATGGTATATCTGGCCAACTTAATCCAAGCCTAGGCCCAGTATTTACCCATCTCGCTCCAAGCACATCCACCAAGCTCAGTAAGAGATTTGATGTGACAGGAGGGCTAGCCAGGGCACGCTGTTCTGAAATCAGAACACCTCTGTAGAGACTCTTACTTTCGGCACACAGGGCCAAAGAGCAACTCGGAGGCTGAGAAAGAAGCGGTGGGAGTATCATTCAGCATTGTGCTCTGGAACTGTTGAGCACACCATCAAAGTTCTCCACCATTTCAGGAGATGAACTATTTTTCACAACATATGAAGAGCTGTCTTGGAACAAAAGTATTTTTCCAAAGGACTTTTTTTTTTCCCTCTCAGCAGGATGAAGCCTGATTTTGGGGTCAAAAGGTTTGCTAGACGAAAGTCACCAGAGGACGACCCAGCAGGACGTCTTCAGAGCAGTCAAGTAACTGGTTATCAACGGTGTTTATTAAAGTTTGATTAGAGCCTGCTGATGTTCGGTGTGTTATGGGCGTGCATAAGACGGCTCATGCTTTCTATGAAGGGTCACAATGAGGTTAAAGGGAAAAAGACCACTTAGTGTTTTGGGTAATTGCAGCTCTGGGGGTTACTCAGCCTTCCATTCATCTCTCAATTGCGGTGGACTCCTGCTGTGCTTGAGCGTCACTTTTCAAATAAACCACTGAGGAATGACAGATCAGCAGCGGGAATTGCTGAAAGAGAGTCATTTTCTCTCAAGATGCTGTCTGTCGTAGACATTGTATGGGTTTTATTTTCCTCACTTAATAAAGAGTTTCACTTTTGTGCTTCAAAGGGTGAAAAGAGGGAGTTTGAAATTAACTTTACAAAATGATTTGAATTGTTCAGTGCATGTTTGCGGAAACTCATTTTCTCATATTGCATATAAACCAAATCATATATTAATATGGTTTATGGATAGCAATTAACAATGTGTTTGTTAACATTAATTTATGCATTAGCTAAAATGCATTAGCTTTTTTTACATACATTTTTTTTAAACCACAACTTACCATAAGTTAATTTTTTTCTCAATATTGTACATTTTTATTCATGTCACTTAACTCCATCCCAACATCTTCCACTGAGGTTGAATTTCATCTCTGAAATTGTAAGCTGGATGTGAAGCCCCAGTCATGCAATAGTAAAACACATTATTTGGTCCCAGGTGAGGTGAGAAGCAAGTTTTACATTTAGATTCGACGAGATTTTCTACTTTGTAGCACTTTGCTGACTCAGAGATTTTATTTGTTGACTATCTGCAGAACTGCAGTCGTAAATAGACATCCGTAAGCCAGCGTGTTTGTGAATATCTCACTACACTTGTTACATGACCTTTTAAAAACAGTACCAAGGGACGGGTGTCATTGGCGTAAACCCAGTAGGATGTTAGTGAGATAAACGCACCCTCTCGTGGCCTCACAAGTGAAACTCGGGTGATGTTATCGATTTGAAACGTAAACGTACACAATACATTCTTAATGCACTTTTACATACTAAATACTCACACATGCATTATTAATAAACCTCTTTGGATTTGTAGCTGTAGTTCTGGAAGTGTCACATTTTTCCCACTGGAGCTTTAATAATGCAGTTATATGTCTGTCCAAAGCTATTTATCTCAGAATGATTGAATCCATAATGTATTGCTTTATGGTGCCAAAGGATTCAGACAGTAATTAAGGAATGTAGACTATTTTAATGAGAATGGATAGAATTAAGACCACTTGAGTCATCATTTTTATAGGTTAGAGGTGGCATATGTTCAGTAGGGGTCCGTAAATGTATGAAGATTTAATTCAGTCTTGAATTTTATGCATCACAAAGTAATTAATCAATAATATGCTACTATACACACATGCTGTTTTAGACCCTGTTCCATTTCCCTATTCAGTTTCTTTGTATTCCTCAGACCATCCAAGATATAGCTAGATATAGTTTGTTTCTTCATCAGAACAGATTTGGATCAATTTAGCATTACTGTATCACTTGCTCACTAATCGATCCTCTGCAGTGAATGGGTGCCGTCAGATTGAGAGTCCAAACAGCTGATAAAAACATCACAATAACCGACATGACTCCAGTCCATCAAGTAATGGCTTGAGAAGTTAAAAGCTGCATGTTTATATTAAATAAATCCATTATTAAGTTATTTTCACTTAAAAGTGTCAAAATATGTGAGTCCATAATTCCAAAAATTCCATCCCCTGTTGTAGGTTCACATCAAAATCCACTGGGACTATTTTGGACTGTTTTCACGTGTAAACATCAGACAAAAAACATGAACACATACACACACACACACACAAAACAAAAAAGCAACAGGGGGCAGCGAGAGTAGGACTAGTAGTAAGTTAATGTTGACAGCTCTGATTATCAATGAGCCATTTCTTTAACTGGATCTTAAATGTACTATATGTGTTTGAATTTCTGATGTTTATGGGGGTGAGGTTTCAAACAGAAAAAGCGGTTTGGCCATATACACTTTTCCTAAAGGGAATAATACAATCTCCCCTCGCTGCACCTCTGGTTCTACTATGATCAGTTGTTCGGATGTTGACACACTGATGGAGAGGGGGAATGATAAACCATGTGAAATTTCCTAACTGTTTAACAGCTCAAACTATCACTGGCAGTATTTTAAGAGGTGATGAGCCAGAAATCAAAAATGAGGATTGGAATGCAAGTGAAAATTAGAGTTCACTTTAGCTTTTTCAGCTTTCAGTGGATAAAAGCAGCAATTGCAATAGTGTATGTTGGTAAAATGTTTATGGTTGCTAATGCATAATCTTAAGCCCGAGGTCAAGGTCTGGTGCCCGGATGTCCTGTCTTATCTCTTCCTCACTGAACATCAGATCAAAGCAGCACAGCCTCCGCTTTGATAAGGAGCTCAGTGTCAGAGGACGTAAGGGTTGGTATGTCTGTATTAGCACTATTGATCCAAACATTCAACACAAACTGTACCGCAAGACATCTGAATCCATATACAGTGAAGCAGTTTATACACACAAATATGAGCTCAAATGTCAGATGGCAAAGTTCAGAATCTAAAGGGGAGATGATCTAGTGAACTGTAAGTCAGAAATGGCAGTGCTTATTTACTCCTCCATGTATGTGTATCTGTATGTGAATTTACAAGCATTTTATTTATTTTATTTTCACTTCATTTCATTGCATTGAACCAGTTGTTAAATCGATGTGACAATTTTAATATATATATATATATTTTTTTTTTACAGGTCAGTGTAAAATATTTGTTTATATATATATATATATATATATATATATATATATATATATATATATATATATATATATATATATATATAGTTTATACAGTTATATATATAGTTTTTAATCAGTATTTTAAATTAGTTTTTACTTTAAATTGTTTTTTTTTTTTGTACAGTAATTTAGATGTCTGCTTTTTTATCATTTCTATTACTTTTACTTATACTTTATTACTTATTATTTTATGTAGTTTTATATAGTTATTTATTTCAGGTGTTTTTTTTTTGTTGTTGTTTTTTTTTTTGGCACTTCATCTTAACTTTTAAACTCAGCTTTTAGTTTTTATTTTAGTTTATATAAACTCTGAAGCCGAGACAAGACATTTGCTGCTAATCACTAACACACAATTCAAAACAAATGTCATTATTTTGTTAAATATTACCACAATGTGAGTTACTCCACTTTTGATATAAAAATGACTCATACCCGAGTCATATCCCGTCATCAATTCATGTGCAACTATATGACCTTTCATTGTTTCCATAGATTTCACGTGATAATCATCACTGCAGATGAAAACATATGCCCCTTCATTAATTTTATTCCATACAATTTATCTTAATTAACAGCAAATAAGTTGTTGTTATCGTTTTAATTCAGATTAGTGGTCTCGACGTGGCATGCAGAAGTGTGCCAGCACAGGAACACACACGATGAAAGTAAAAAAACCAACAGCACCAGCACCACAGCAGGCAGTGCAGAACAGCACTGCAGCTCTCTGCTAATGTAATCACACGCCAGGCAAGGAGAGCTGGAGAGATATTACACCACAATATAATTACATATCAGCTGTACACCTCCACAACCCTTTGCAGCTTGGTAATCTGTAAATGAAAGTGGACTGATTTTGAAAATTGAAGGAGCGTATATGTGTGTCTGTGGCGCAAATGACATTGTTTATATGGTTTTAGAGAGGTTTTTCTAATGGGTTGGATATAACTTGATGGCAAATTACATTACTACTGTGCAAAAAGCAAAAAGGATTGTCAGATTTATCAAATTAAATATAGGTAGGGAGTCCAGGGCTAGATGTAATATCATTTTTGTGAATCCTGTCATCCCAGACAAACTTTTTGCTTTAGCTGCTAGTTAAACAAGTAAACACATTAACCAAATGTAAAAATAAATGGTGTTGTCATTTTTCGTATATATATATATATATATATATATATATATATATATATATATATATATATATATATATATATATATTTTTTTTTTTTTTTTTTTTTTTTTTTTGCATTTTTGCCGTTTCATTTGTCAGTCTTTGCTTCATAATTGTTTTACTTGTTGACATTTGTTGAATAATGACTACCACAAAGTTCACCCAAAAATGAAAATTTCCTGGAAATATATTCACCCTCAGGCCATCCATCCAGCCATTACAACAGATTTGGAGAAATGTAGCATTACATCACTTGCTCACCAATGGATTCTCAGGAGTGAATGGGTGCCGTCAGAATGAGAGTCCAAACAGCTGATGAAATATATTGATTGAATATATAAATTATTGATTTAAAAAAATGTTTCCAAACTTGCAGCTTTTAACTTCACGAGACATTAACGGATTGATTGGAGTTGTGTGGATTACTTTTGGATTATTGTGATAGTGTTAAAACATTAAAAGCGAGTTGAAAAAAATAGTGATTAAAATCCAGTGAGGGCACCTAAAACATGCATTTTCTCTTAAAAAATGTAATTAAATTAAAAATAAAAATAATAAAAATGATAATAATTGAAATTTGTCTGTGAAGATGAGCTGTACAATTTCTTGCATTGGTGGCACAACATGGCTACATGGATCTTGAGAAACCAATGGATTAGTAATGCAAGACCACAGTGGACTTCTGTATATTTGGGGAAACACACTTTTTGGTTTGGTGCAAAAAAATGACGAGTAGATGAAGATGCGTAGCAACAGCCAATCAGATCACAATTAGTGGTTTCATGCCAGTTGTGTGTGCAATTTGCATCAGACAGTAAAGGAACAGGTTGTGGGCGTACCGTCTGAGGCTGCCACTTGAGTAGAGGAGGAGAGAAGCATACTAAACAGACATGTGTTTTCCCAGGAGATCCAGCAGCGGAGCAAAACCTGTTGTCTACAGCTCCATTTATTAGAATTAGGGATTTGTCCATTTACCAAAGAGCAGTAAATTCTTAGTATTTCTTTCTCAAGAGCACCTTAAAGCAGAAATCCAGGACTTAGATGCACAGGAGGGAGAGACAATCCGCATCGATCCTTTTCAAACAGACGCATCTTCAGTAAAGGCTTATCCTGAGTGCTCTTTTCCAGATAGAATGCCTCATTTTAGATAATCTCCCTCTCCGAAATGAAATCAGACGGGAGAGAGAAAGTAGAAGGGAAAGAAACAAAGGCAGAGACGGAGCGAGGTCTTCACACAGGCCTGGCTTCGGTCCAGTTCACGGAGGCATGTCTGATTAGCCCCGGCTTAAAAAGACCCGTTCACACACTCCTTTTCAATATCCCTGATTAAAAGTTGACAGGGGTGGCGACCACAGAGCCAAAAATCCTTTTTACTTTTTTGGAAATGTTCATCAGCTAGACATAGTAAGAATGAAAGTAGATTCGGACGGATGGACACAGCAGTTTTGGGCGTGCAGACGGAGTTTACCTTTTCAAAGGATGATGGAGATGGCGCAGTGCCACAAAAGGAACGGAGATCGTCCTAGATGTGTCCGATCTTGTCATTTCTCTGTTCCCACCGACACAGAATTGATAAATCGTTTAAAGCTTCTGTCTAATCAGAGACTTCAATTCTTCTTAAAGTGACAGTTCACCCTTAAAGGGTTAGTTCACCCAAAATGAAAATTAGCTTGTGTTTTACTCGCCCTCGAAGCAGGTGTGTATGACTTTCTTCTTTCAGACAAATCCAGTCGGGGGTTATATTAAAAAGTGTCCTCTCAATTCTATCATCGCAGTCAACAAGTTGTTGATGAAAGTGCGGGCATTCATAATAAACGTGCCTCACATAGCTCTGGAGGGTAAATAAAGGCCTCCTGTAGTTAATCCATGTGTTTTGTAAGAAAAATATCCATATTTCAAACATAATAAACATTTTTCTCTTACTTCAGCTGACTGTTATACACTGAAGCAGTTCCAGCAGATGATGCAGCAATGTATGCTGAGCGTTCACGCTTCTGAGATATGCTAGTCTCGCGAGTTTGTTCATAGGAGCAAATGAAGCAAAGTTTCCTTACTTTGGCGGAGGAAATCCAGCCTACTCTTGGTTTATATCGAAATCCTCACAGAAATTATCTTTATTCACCCCCCAGAGCCATGTGAGACACATTTTATTATGGATGTGTGCACTTTATTTGACGACATGTTGACTGTTACACACTCCGACTGCAATGACAGAGCTTAGAATAGCCAGGACAATTTTTTATATAACTCCAACTGGATTCGTCTGAAAGAAGAAAGTCATATACACCTAGGATGCTTTGAGGGTGAATAAAACACAAGATCATTTTCATTTTTGGGTCAATTCATCCTTTAAAGACAAACATCTTAAAATCACCAAAAAACACACACTGTTTTCTTTCTTTTTTTTTTTTTTTCTAGGAAACGGAAATAAAGAAATGGCATGAGGGAGTGTAAATTTGACCATTTACATGAAAATCGATTGATTTGCTGAAAATGTAGATTTGTTTCTTCATCAGAAGACCTTTGGAGAAATGTAGCATTGCATCACTTCCTTACCAATGGACCTTCTTTAGTGAATGGGTGCCGTCAGAATGAGAGTCCAAACAGCTGCTAAAATCAACACAATAATCCACACTACCCCAGTCCCCCAGTTAACATCTCAACACAGTAAAGCTGTGTGTTTGTAATACACAAATCACTCATTAAGGTTTTAACTTATTGAGGTGAACTATTCCTTTAAAAATGTCACTGTGTACCAACTCTGCCAACATTTCCCAAAGATCAGTGCACAGACCTTTATTGGATAAAGGCAGTTAAGCCTTCAGTTTTCTGACAGATAATGTATGAGTTCATCTGTTACATAAATGAAAAGCAAACTCTTGTCACGGTTACTTCATCTTCAAATTCCCTTTTCTCTCTTAAACATGTTCTTGCCCTCCCGCTTGTTTAAATGTAATGCTGCTCAGGCGAACTCGCCCTCAGACATGTGTTTTACTTCACTGAAAGTGTGTCAGATGTCTTTAGTGTCACACGGGCTCCCCATGCAGCATCTGTGTCGTCTTCCTCCACGCAGCACAGACACATGAATTTTTCACGTACCCTGATGCAACACTCACACGCACATGCATGCGAACACTTTTAAGCCCCATCAGGGACGATTTAAACTCTCTCGACAGTGATAAAAATACTTCTGCCACACTATTGTGAAGATAATTTGTAACTACGCATCCTGCCCTGGTGTCTGTTTGCTGCTTTGGTAAACAAACTAAAAGGGATAGTTCACCCATAAATGACAATTCTGCTGTTATTTTCTCTCCCTCATGTTTCCCATGGAACAAAAGAAAGTAGCAATTTATAAAGACTCGTACATGCAACTCTTGTCTACCAGTAGTAGTTTATAGTGACTAGAGGTTGTCAACTTCCAAAAATGACAAAAATAAATAACAAAATAAACAAATAAATAAACAAAAATACAAGTAACCTGTTGAAAAAAAAGACTTTTTTTTTTTCATTTTAATTCTCAGGATTGCAATTTTATTTCTCAAAATAAGTATTTTATTTATTTTAATGGCAACTTTATTTCTTTTTGTCACTGCATTTGGCTTAATTGTGACTGTTTTTTTTTCAGTATGATATGTGAAATGTAATCTTTTTATTTATTTGCTTATTTGTTTGTTTGTAATTTTGACTTTATTTCTGATCTTTATACATGAAAACTGAAACTTTTTCATTATTTATTATTATAAATTACCTCAAGATTATTTGTTTTATTCTTAATATTATACTGACCACTTAATAGCACTTAAAAATTGACTGGCTATGTACATATGTGTATATATTCATTTATATAGTCATTTTATGTATTTAGTCACTATATATATATATATATATATATATATATATATATATATATATATATATATATATATATATATATATATACATTCAATCATTTTATTTACTTATCTATTTGTTTAAGTCCTTTATTAATTTTGTGAATTTGTACATTTGTTTAGTCATTTTATTTAATTATTTAGTAATGGAAATGTATGTTTTTATTCACTCACATTTATTTACTTATTTAGTCATATTTATTTAGTTGTTTGTTTGTTTATACTTGTGTATTGATTTAGTCATTTTATTTGTTTACTTTTTCAGTCCTTTTATCTAGTCCCTCTTATTTATATATTTAGTCCTATTTTTCCAGGTATTCAAAAATAATTAAATGAATTATCTTCTGTGCAACATACAGAAGAATAAATAATGATAGAAAATCTGTACCAATTGCACCACTTTCACACTTGCACAATGTCTGAACATCCTCTCTCACGTAGTCATGCATTTTGCCATTACATGCAGGCTGTGCTTGGAAACCTGAGTAATTTAATATTGCTTATCATACTTGTCACCTTATTAACTAAAGATCTAGCGGATTCTATACTGCGCACGCTTAGCTATAGCAGGATGACTCATGCATGCAGATGGTGGATGTCTTTCGCCTTGTTTAGCATTTTAGACATGGTAAATACATTGTTGCCCTGATTTTCCTCCTGCATGAATGCACTGCAAATGCACTGCAGTAATGTTTCTTGTAATAGAAAGGTTTTGGCCTTAACATTGGGAAAAATGAATCCTATAGATTCCTTACAGAGCTCGGCAGGGGCAATCTATTATCCTTTGCTGTCAGCTAGTTGGCACGCTTCTAAGGCCAGCAGCGTGCAACAAATCAAAGTGTTCGCTTGACTGTATTGCTTTAATATGCTACGTGAGCGTGCTTATTTGCATAACTAGTGGCCAGGGCACAAGAATTCCCTGTTAAGCTCTGAATAAACAGGAGTGGCGAAGAGACCGTGTCCCTCACATACTGATGAGTCCCTGCTGTCACCGTCCCCCATAATGGACAAACAGCCCAGCGCTTGACTGTAGTTGGCCGCAGTGTTGTCGTCTGGGTAATGGTGCAGGAGACAGTGAGTTGAGAAACATCACAATATGTACCACTCCAAATAAAAGCACCAGAGCCCGGGAACAGAACAGGAGATTCGTGACAGACGCTGAATAGAAGCTATTTAAACCTCATCCAAATGCATTATGGGATTGTCTTCAAGCTGTAACAGATGACTGATGATGTGTCATTACCACAGTACATTACCAATAATAAAAAGCTTGCCTAGTGTACTATGAATAAGCATTAAAAGATGGCAAAAGACTGGTGAGTTATAAGGGTCAGTGACAAATAAGAATAGCCGAGATGAAAACAAAGAATTAATTTAAAGAAAAAGAAAAGTTTGGAATTAAAAATGTAATTAAATGTGAGCGAAGAAGCGTTTTAAAACACTGTACAGTTTAAAAGTTTGGGGTCATACTTATTGTTGTTATTTTTTTTATAATATAGCAAGGACACATTTAATTGATTAAATGTGACAGTAAAGACATTTATAATGTTACAAAAGATTTCTGTTTCGAAGAAATGCTAAAAACTTTTGCTAATCAAAGAATCTTTAAGAAATTACCACAGTTTCATAAAAATATTAAGCGCCAGAATTATTAAAGGGGGGGTGAAATGCTATTTCATGCATACTGAGTTTTTTATACTGTTAAAGAGTTGGATTCCCATGCTAAACATGGACAAAGTTTCAAAAATTAAGTTGTAAGTTTGAAGGAGTATTTTTGTTCCAAAAAAAACCTCTTCTGGTTTGTCACAAGTTTCAGAAATTTTTTTTTCGAGTATGGGTCTGTGTGACGTTAGATGGAGCGGAATTTCCTTATATGGGTGCTAAGGCACTTCTGCCGGAAGAGTGCGCGCTCCCGTATAGCAGAGCACTGAGAGGCTGAGCACAGCCTGATAAGAGCGGGAGCGTCGCGAAAAGTCACAAAAGAAGTGTGTTTTTGGTTGCCAGGGCAAGACAACCCTGCACAGATTACCAAAAAAAAACAGCATTAAGGGACCAGTGGATGGAGTTTATTTTTACAGAGCATCAACGGAGTTGTGCAAGTGTTTGTGTTTGTTCCCTGCATTTCGAAGATGCTTGTTTTACAAACAAGGCCCAGTTTGATGACGGATTTGCGTATCGTTTATTTCTTAAGGATGATGCAATCCCAACGAAAAAGGGTCACGATCGTGTGTTGGAACCGCATGCGGTAAGTAAAACTGCTTCAAATATCTCTGTGTTGTTAACTTAACTATCAGCGCGTAAGCACATAAAGTAAACAACATGCGATGTTGTCATCAAACTGCACTTTCCACATGTACAGCTTAAAAAAAAAAAAAGACGACATAAAGTGGAACTTAGTCATTTTCCAAAACTGCTAAGCAAATATATACAGTTTCAGTACATACCACATAGAGACGCCTTTACTGATGCTGCTCTTGTTAAATTTCAGCCTCTGGATCTGTGTCACAGCTTCCAAACGCTCTCAACGCAAAAGCCTACTCGCGTGCGTCATTCTTTAGCTCCGCCCACACGTCACACCTCTAGGCGCTCGTGTTTTTCCGGGAAAAATCGGTACAGACTACCTTTCTCTTATAAATATAATAAAACTAAAGACTTTTTGGAGTTCTGAAGGATGCAGTACTACTCTATAGGTACTCAAGATTAACAGGATATTGAGTCAAAACGAGCATTTCACCCCCCCTTTAAGCAACTGTGTTCAACATCAATAATAAGAAATGCTTCTTGAGCACTAAATTAGCATGAATTCTAAAGGATTTCTAAAAGGGTTTTAAAATAAATTAAAAAATAGAAAACAGTTTGTTTACATTGTAATAGTATTTCAAAAATTGTGCTTTCAAAAACATTAAAACATCCTATAAACCCCAGACTTTTGGCTTTAATATGAAATTATAGCCACGCAACATTTTACATCCTGAACTAACCTTGCCTTTGTAATAAAAAAATAATAATAATTTAGGAGCATTATTGACTTACATTCAAAAGGGTCTGCAGGGGCATTTCTGCTTTACTAGTTTACTTAAGAATGTATCCTTATATTATATATATATATATATATATATATATATATATATATATATATATATATATATATATATATATATATATATATATATAATTATTATTATTACAAAAAGTCTGTTCATGGCGCCCGGTCTGGATGTACTGTTCCTTTAAGACAGTGAAACCCATTAAACGGACCATACGTCTGTCCCTCACAGCCGTTTTTCATTCGTGTTAAATTAAATATAGTGTCTACCCTGACTAAGGTCCACATCTGTCACTTTGCCATGCTGAAAGGTGTAGTTATGACTTGTCACACACCGTTTCTCTCGATCTCACACACACACACACACTCTTAAGGTTAGATTTGTGTCCCTGCACTCCTCAGAATCCACTGAAACAGTTAGTAGTTAATATATTATAATTAATCAATGCAACTTCACTGAAGATCAGTTGGGAGTGGCTGAAAGGAGGAGAGAGAAAAGTGTGTGTACAGTGTGTGTACAGTGTGTGTGTGTGTGTGTGTGTGTGCTAACCCACTGAGTGTCTACAATAAGTAAACGAGTTGATATGAGCAGGAGAGAGTGAAGGAGTGATATTATGGTAGCACTGAGTGCTCATTGGAAAGGTTTGACTCACTGTGAGTGTAATGTCTGCTCAGTGTACAGGATTCACCCTGTTTATCATTTATATGTCTCTTCATTTGCATAGTCCACTTCATTCACGGTAGGATAAACATCCTGGTCTAAATATTTGTGTTCTCAGCTGACTGCTCTTTTCCTCTGACACACACTGTAGCTCAGCACAATTTGACCTTGCCACTTCATCAGAGTAGATGCTTTCAGCCAACAGCAACTCAAAATCAGCAATGTACTTTCTTAATGAATCTTAATTCATTTGTGGGTGTGCTATTCTGCATAAAACAAAAGTGTTTTGTCTTTTCTAGTCACTTTAACTTAGACAACAGCCATTTTTTATTCACTATATGTCCAGCTGTTGAGAAGATGTGCTCAGAACACACTGATGTCCCAGGGACACTCAGGTATAGCTGTGCAAGGTGGGGGTATTACTGCCAATTTTCCACCACAAAAGCCGGTCGCTCTCAGCTTGCAATGGTTCTTTTCATAACTCAGAATCTCCTGTAACTAGATGCGCGGATGAGGCGAATTCACCTCTACCGCGCCGCGAGACCTCCAGAAGCGCATCTTTACATTGACTTAACATTGAAATAATTCACACCAGACGCTCTATTCGCGTTTGGTCTGTATGCAGCATAAGAGGTCGCTTTCACATCACTTGGTCTTATAGGCGCGTAAAATTGCTGGTAATTTCTGTCTGCCTTTCGCAGCGCATACTGCTCTTTCGGAATTCTCTATTTTCTTATTCTGCTTGTTTGTAAGTTTTGTTACATCTATATTTTTTATTGTTTAATTCTATTAAAATGAATAGTGTACATATTTGGTTAAAATTGATTCCCTTTTTTCATTTTCTAAACTTTTTTTGGTTGGTCCGATTGATTTCGATTTTGCAATCAATTTTCGACAGCCTTAATATATATATATATATATAAACAATTTGTATGAATTTTTAAACAAATGTACTGTATGTGAATTTTCTTCATTGTGTTAATTTATTGTAAAACTGCAGAAAATGTCATGATTTTTTTTTAAACTAGATTTTTACTGTATTTAACTTTTTGCATTAAACGTTATAAATCTACTTGGCAACAATATATGTTTGCTTAAATTAACATTTGAAAGTCATTTACCAACAATTACAATGGTATCTAATTAAATATTTACAATATTGTGGTTCCGAATATCTATGACAGATTGTAGAAAAAAGAGGGGGAAAAATAATAGTGAAGGTTCTTTCATTTTGACAACAATGATTCTTCCTCTTTCTTGTTTATTTTCTATTTTTCCAAGCCACCTGGGGCAATGGTTCGGATTTTGTCAAGTGCTCATCTCTTTCTACCCGGGCACCTTTTGATGGTTATGAGGGTCCTCGTAGACTGAAGGTTGGACCCACCTGTGTCCTAAACACACCAATAACTCATCAAATTCAACAGGATCTTGTGACATCGCTTAATAGCTCAGCTCCTAGCCTCTTCCTGTGTTTTTGTAAGATTGCTGCTTCTTTGTGATTGATATTGTCAACCGGACCGACATAATGTCTCAGATAAGCCAACTAATTAGCAGAAACTTGACGATGTATGATTATCATCATCTGCCGATAACCAATCACAAAACTTTTAGCTTAATAACAAAATGATCTGTTTTCAGCTTTTCTCAATTAAATAAACATTGCATCACGTAATTGCATCAAGAAATCATATTTGTTATAAGCCACAGAACAAATGAAGTCAACAGTGCTTAAAGTTTTATGTAAAAGCAGAATCATGTATTCAAGTAATAAAATGCGAAATAAACCACTTAAATAATTGGCACAGTCTTCGCTGCATGACTATTAGATACGATGCATTAATATTGGATGCTGTTTGAGTTTAAATGAGAAGCAGGCCTGTAATCAAAATGTGCAAAGTAATTATTTTGCTTTGTTTAGGCCTAATGTTGTGCTAATATTTGATTGCAGAGACTTAAAGCTATCCAGCCAACATAGAGAGCATTTATTGTTTGTAGTGTCAATATTGTTTTTGATTTATATAAGATAACAGACAGCAACATATGTATTAAATTGCACTAAGACCTAAAGCACAGATCAACTTTTTTTATACATATCTGATTTTATTATTTGCATGCTTTGCAGCATTGCTGTATCTTGTTGAGCAAGTGCTTTTCACATACATATAAACACAAACAGGCATGACAGTGCTTTTCGCATTTTAGTATCGGCTTTAGTACTTCTGGCATCCCTTGTAGTGACCCTACAGTATATGACTATCCATTTCCTCCTAACAAATCCCATGAGACTCTAAGTAAAGCAGTTTTTTAAGTAGCTGTGCATTCTGCTTGTGCCCATGCAAAGAAGCCTTTCGCTCTGCTCAGGGGAATATGGGGAAGTGGATTAATTGTGGCATACAAAGAGCTTTAAACCCGAGCCGCTGACACAACGCATCTCATTATCACTTTAGAGTCGGCCCTGCATTTGACGTTGTTTATTTATTTTTCCTCCTGTCAGGAGTCTCTTTGTAAAACCTCTTCGTCTGTCACACCGGCAGAGCTCTCTTGTCACTAATGTTCACTTAGTCCTCGGTGACGGTAATCACGCTCAGGTTGCTCTTCACTATCTCTAAGCATTCACTAATTTGCTCCTTTAAAAGCAATGGTCTCTGATTTTTCAGTGGAAGTAAATGGCGACTCGTTTCAGCTGACTTGTCAATGTGTTATCATGCGTGTGGTTATATATAACTCTGTAAAAAAAATACATATAATATATCCGTGATTTTGTCTAGTTTTCTGGAAATAATGTACAGTATAAAACGTATACAGTAAAATGCATGACCAATATTTTGTGCATTTTTTCTGGGAAAATAAAAATATATATTGTTGCACTATATATGAGGCAGCCACATGTGGCATGTTTCTCCACAGTGACTGTCCCGGAGTCACGCCATGAAAAGGAAAGGCATATTTGCTTGTGTCACTCATCATAGGAATAGCTGCAGCAGTCTGTGCGGGGGTTCACGTGTGTGTGTGTGTGTGTGTTCTGCCTCTTGTGTATACACAGAGTGAGTCACCAGCGAGCACAGCACACACACTGGGAAGCAAGACAGATGCTGGGTGTGCACTCGGTGTAAAAAGCTATTACCCCTACCAGCGCGGTGCCTCTTTGAAAACGCGGCGCCACGAGGCAGCTTCTAAATGCAGACGGAAGCAGAGCTTAAAGAGGAAGTTGCGAGTGGGCTGAGAACGATGCGGGAATGAGGGATGTTGGAATGAACTCTGTGTGTGTGCATGTCTCTTGGTGGTAGAATCGTTATCGGAGATATTTTATGACTATTTAATGACTCTTGTGGTAAGGGGGTGTTTTAATTACTCTAATTAAAGGGATAGTTCACCCAAAAATGAAAAATGTCATTATTTACTTGGCTTCATGGCGGTCCAAACCTGAATGACTTTATTCGTCCTTGTAACACAGTACTGTAGGTGAATTTCTGATGAATATCCTGATTGCTTTTTTTCCATAAAGGAAACAGAATTAGGACATGGGCTGTCAAGCTCCAAAAGGACATCATAAATGTGACTCACGTGCAGTATTCAGAGTGATACAATAGCTTTGTGTGATGAAATAAAGATCAAAATATAAGACATTATTCACTGAAAATTCACTGTTATTCACTGAATAATTGAATTCATGAACAAATAATCTTTTTTTCAAATCTTTTCAGCGAAACTTCCAGTCCATATCTCCAGTCTGAATGATTCAAATTCTTCATGGGAGACATAGCAATGTGCAATTTGTGAACAAATCATTCTTTTGAACTGGATCTTTTCAATGAAATGTTTATTCAGTTCCAGTCTAAATAATTCATCCACGTGAAACTCTTCCTGAGAAAAGTGGCAATGCCCAATTTTTGAGCAAATCATTGTTTTGTTTGTTTTTGCTTCTTTCTTTCTTTCTTTCTTTCTTTTTCTTTCCCTTTTTTGGAATATATTGTCAAAAGACTTGAAATATACACTGAAAGTGGCATTGAAACAATTTTCACTCATAAATTGCTAGTAAATTTAACAAACGATGGCATGAAGATGGCAAGTTACATTGAATTAATCTTGAAATTTTGATGTAGAAAAACTATTGAATTGTGGTTATTGAACAGTGACGAGCATAACTCAAATGCAATACTTTTTGATATTTTATGGCAGCGGCTCTTAATTCCAGTCCTCGCGTACCCCCGCCCTGGACGTTTTGTTTGTTTCTCTCATCGCTTCAGACGTTTGTTATATTTGACTGTAAAGTGCCCTGCAAAGTGGACATCACTGGATATTCCACTATGATTCCAGTTAAAGGGTGTTAAAGTGTGCGAGATGTAAATTTGAATTGTATTTATTAACAGAGGTATATTTTGTCCCACTTCACACTTCTCTAGTAAGTTTTGTCTGTGTGTGAAGACGCTGTAGGCAGTGGTGCAGCGCAAATCTGTGAATGAATATTCTGAAGTGAAGTAAACTTCAATGGATTTCCCGTGCATTGGGAGTAGGGGAAATGGACACTGTGTAGGGACCTTATCAATCGAAACACAGTCCATGCATGGCACTCACTTCTAACGAGCTGATGATCTGAATCAAGTGTGTTAACAAAGAGAGACTAGGGTAAGCGAGGACTGGAATTGAGAAGCGCTGTTTTATGGATGCTGTTTTGTATCATTTTGTGAAGCTTGAATCCTTCAATCTCTATTTATGTTAGTCAAATGGAAAAGAGCAACTAGCACAATCTTAGCAATTTCTCTTTTTGTGTCCTACGGAAGAAAGAAATTCATACAGGTCTAAACTGACGTGAGGGTGAGCGAAAAATGACAAAGTGTTCAATTTTGAGTCATTTTAATGACAATTTAATGACTGTTAATGACTTAATTATTCTAATTAGGGATCTTCAGCTCACTCTTTCTCTCTCTCTCTCTCTCTCTCTCTCCTTTACCCCCTACAGGTCCCTCACCAGATGAGCACTCTAGCCTTCTACAGGTACGAGCAGCCCATAGTGGACTACTGCCAGGCTCATCAGCCCCTGCGGCTCAACATGAGCTACGAGGGGCCGCCGCAAAGCCTGGAGGGGCTGGAGGAGCTTCCCCCCCGCGAGAGGAGCACCATCCAGACTGTGGCCCTGCCGGCAGTGCCCACCATCAACACGGGCACCACAGGACCCTGCTCCCCACCCAGCCAGAGAGCACCCATGGAGGGGCCCAGCATCCCATACCCCACCACAGAACGCTCCATTAACTATCCAACAACAGAACGTTCCACCAGCACCCTCACTTTTAGACGCTAATAGTTCCACTCGCAAATCAAGGCATGATGGGTACTTTCAAAAGAGGATGTGCCTGGGCGGTGATCCACATCCACATTTTCGCAGCGGCACGTCTGAAAACTGCGCGTACTGCTGTGCACTAACTGTTTCTCGCAAATATAGAGAAGTGAAAAACATTCCCACGACATCGCTGGAGGACACGAGGATCTGGCAAATGGTACACTTTCATTGTGGAGTGCAGTGTATCCTGGAAAATGGGATTCCATTCGTCTTTTTCCATCTTTTCTTTGTTCCGACTCAAAGGCCCGTACACGTTTTGTTGTCCCCGTTCTGCTCAGTGGCAAATTGAAATCCAATGCAACATGCATAAGACCTTAAACGTGGCTTTGGTTTCATTCAGCCGCTCGCTCTGTACCAACTCTACAGGACGCCTTCTCTGAAGAGTAGATAATGGTGATTCTCTCATGCTGAGTGAAGAATGAATAGGAATGTGCAATAAATAAGTCTTTTTCTTTCTTTTCTTTTTTTTTGACAAGGAGAGAGTGTGAGAACGAGAAAATGAAACGAAACAAATTAATGTTCACCAGAGCTCAAAGGCCTCTCGCTGTTATTTTCATTTAGTTGCCAGGGAGTGCTCATAAATGCTGTCATTATTTGATTAAAAAGACAGATCTGTCCAGACATGAGCATCTCAGATGGAAGATCTCTTGAGTATAAAAAAAGCATTCATTAAAAGTGAAATGAAGTCTTACAAAGCAAGGTCTTTCAGAGTGCACATGTACCAAAGATCAAGCTACTTTAGATGTACATATAGCTTGTCTTTCTTTTCAAAATGTAATCAGACTAATCAGTGTGTGTCTATTGCATACTGTAATGTGCGGGCGCCGGAGTTTCTAATTTTCAATTCTGTAGGATTCAATACTGTGTGAAAAACATCAAGCTCAGTGTTTTGAACGCTACATGTTGACTAGATAGCGTATGTGTGTGTTTGCTTGTGAGTGTGTATGTGTTTTTTTTTTAAGTTTAAAAGCTGAAGTGTGTAATTTCTGCGCCCAGTGGTGTGAAAAATAATGACTAAATGAAAATAATGGTTTCCCTAATCTGCCATTGGTCAGGCAAACAGAAAGCCACACCCTAAAACCTATGCCATTGGTTGAGCAAGTGTTGCTATGTTGGCTTGTCGGAGTTTAAACAAACAAACAATGTTTTGATAGTGCCACAGTATTTATATGTGTCTGCGAAGCCATCCTCTTGTTCATACAGTACTTGTTACTGAATACTAGTTGTCTCTGCTTTTTGCTAAAAAGCCAAAAAATTACACACTTCAGCTTCAAGCGGGAAGAATCTTAGGGGGGCAAAGCAAACGTCCCTCACTCGCTTAGCATGTTGGAGTTACCATACAGTGGTGGAAATATCTTCTTCGCAAGTATGCAACACATCGCAAGTGCAAACACTGTTGTAACACTCCTCCAGTGGGAGCGGTATTACACTGTGTGTGTTTATATTGAGGTGACTAGCTATATGTTATTGAGGAGTGTGCTAACTTGCTTAGCCATATTTTTTCTTCAAACAGTTGCTATACGCTATGACAGTAATTGACCCGAATGGAAAACCTGAGAATGCTGAAAATTCAACGCATACTTGAGTTTCTGGCAGATGACAATGTGTGAAATGGAGCTTGGCTAGAAGTGTTTGCATGCTTGTGTGGGACATTTTTCTGACCAAAACGATCTTTCTAACCCATTTTCAAATGGCTTTCCAATGATCTAACAATAACAAAGCATGAATCTCTATTAAGAGCCTCCAGTTGTATCAAAGAGCTGAATAAACCAATATTTTCTGACTCCAGATGTCACAAAGTAGCTACATGGATGGAATTGCTATAACTGGCTATAACATTAAGACACATGGGAGACCGGAGACAATTGTAATAGCAATGATCCTATATAACTCAGACTTCTACAAATCTACATGTCATGTGTTGATGTACGAAATATATGTATATGTTCCAAAATGTAATAGTATCATTACATTGAATTTAATACAAGTAGTCAGAGGGTTATGGGTTCGATTGCGACAATCGACGAGGTGCAATCATAACAATTACAAACAAATAAAATATTAGCCCATTGTATCTCAAATAAGAGTGCAAATCAAAATAATAGTGATATTGATTTAATATGTAGTGATGTAATATGTTTATTACTGAATCGTTTTCACAAAGTCTAAGTGGAAAATGCTTTATATCATTTTTATTATCATTTTAAGACAACAGAAGAGAAAAATCAATGTTATTTCTCACAAAGTCAAACGATCATGCTTTTCCTCAAGCAGAAAGTAATCTCTACTGAGCATATGCTGAATAAGTGTTACAATAGCCTCCGGTCTCCCATAGTCATTCGAGGGCCTGTTCAATTTTATTTTGAGTTGAGATTAAGGCAGACCAGATGCTCCTGTGTGGTTTTTTTGTTTGAACATTGGACTATTACGACTTCTGCGGTCATCCATTAGTCACATTTCACTGATTCTGTATTACTCATTTTGCTGTTTCACTCGCCGAAGTTCAAACAGAGCATTTTGTTCAAGAAACTGTTGCCATTGTCCAATTGCGTTAATGTTTTGTTTGTTTTTTTCTTTCTTTCAACCTTCAAGGACTTTGAGAATATAGAATTATTGCCTGTAAACACGGATTGTTTTGTTTGTTTGTTCTTTTTTTTCACCCTGTGTGCCTGTGCGTTCGGACTTCACACAATGAATGTGGACATGGTACCTCACCAACAGTCGGTGTGGATATTGCAAATTTCAACCTGTTCAAGGCCTCCGGAACAATGACGGAATGTCACCCGTCTCCTCAGGAGCCACTATAACTGCTTTGGCCCCTCCAGGACTCTACGCTGGCATGTTTATAATGGACAATGATGGATAAAACGCTGTGACATCACAGGAAATGTGCTGGCGAGGTAAGAAACTGATTTCACACTGTCATGTCTCAATCCCTTCGAGAGAAGTGATGCTGTCAAGACGATCATTTTGAAACGTGTCCTGACGGTCTCCGGCACCAGTTATCTTCGTATGTTTATCTTGTAAATATAGAGTATAAAGAAACATATTGTTTTGCTTCTTTCGACGCAAGTTTTGTGAAAAAGGCCGAAGCCTCAGCTGTTTAAACGCGCACCCTGATCAAAGAATACGCTTCTAGAGAGACTGGATATGACCCCTCATTTGGAAGATTGATATTTTTCTATCTGCCGTCTCATTGGGTTCCTCATCTCATTAGCATCATAGATTTTCATTTTCTTTGTATCGCTTTACTGCTGACATCTGTTTGGGAATAGAAAGATTGATATCAATGCTCATTTTGATACTTTGATTCTGCTATGTGCCCTAACCGTTGTGATCCTCTCTTCTCTTTCTCCTCAGTTTGTATTTTCGAGACACCCAGGCAAAATAATATCTACTTGTTCAATGAGAGTGGCTTGTACTTTGCTCCGAGGCTTCATGCATGATGTATCAAGTATAAGCTTGATGTTGTTAAGTAAATGCTAATAGGGTTACCTGCCCACCGCATTTCAATTCTGAGTAAGTCGCAAGAACCTTACAACCTCATAAAACGCTCCTTACAGCAAGGCATTAGCTCGACGGCAGTGTTGCAGAAAATCCATACTACTTTCTGTGTCCTTAATTTGAAAAGGCAAAGTCAGATTGTTGTTCAGGGGGAACTAGAATATTTCGTTCTAATTATTCTAATTGAAATTAAATAAATAATTTTATTTAATGTTCTCCATGCATTATAGACCTCCTGTTTGGGACTCTCTGCTTGGTCAGTCTGGATAATATACGTAGCACATACTAATTTATTCAGAACCGCATAATTTCAACAAGAAATGCGTATGAAAGCATCTGATCCTATCACTATTTGGATGAGTTACCTTGACTAGATAATCTAAGCTCTTAAACCGTCATTCAAAGCAACGATTCTCCTCCTCCACAGAGTCACCAAATCATGGCGCCTTATGTAACTGTCTCTTCACATTATTCTGACAATTTGCTGCTTTACGGTCATTTACGTAAGGCTGAGGACGCCCCTGCATCTTCTCTTCACTTGTCATTCACATTTTGCCGTTTACGTTTTTAACCCTCCTGTTGTCTTGTTTATTTATTTTTGGTAAAAACAATACATTAAAAATATGAACATATTTGGTATTAAAATCTGGCTTTGTGACAATGTCTTAACACAATTCTAAATAATAATAATAATTATTTATTGTATGAAAATAACTATTTTAAAAAAATCTGATTTTTGCACAATTAATAATTTATATCTTCATTTCTCTATTAATCATTAAATTAATGAAGCAACAAAATCAGAGTAATGGCTGCAGGAAAAATGCATTGTTGCCATCACAGGAATAAACTATACATTAAAATAATTTAAAACAGTTATTTAAATATTCCACAATGTTTCTAGTTTGAAACATTTTTTTTTTTTTTATCAAATAAATGCAGCCTAAGTGACTCCTTCAAAATCATTACAAAATTGGACAGACCGCACATTTTTTTATGGTTTTGTATACTTTTAATTTATAAATAATATTTGACCCCAAAATACTTGACATTTTAAAAAATAATACTACTAATAATAATAAAAATAAATGTAGTGTCTTGCACTTTCTGCGAAGCAGTGATTTTTAATGTAAGTCATTTATTTGTGAAATACAAAATAAACCTTAAAGTGTACCTTTTTACACAAATATTTTTTTATTTAAATCTGTAATCATAATACACTTTACAAGCAGGAAAAAAAAAATTCTACTTAATGTTAATAATCCCTAATCAAGAATCCATGAATTATTAATGGATTCCAATGCAATCACATTTCAATTTGGCACAAGGATCATAGGTGGGCACAGTTTCATGCGACAAGAGGGGGTTTAAATCAAACCTGTGTTAATGTTTACAAAACAAAACACTTCCAGGATTTTTTTTTCCCTGAAAGCATCCAAGCAGGTGTTATTAAGCAGCAGAAAACAGAAAGCAGAAAAGGATGTTGTCTAACAGCAGTAGGTGTTATCTGCTAATATTCAGAGAGAACTTTCTATAAAAAAGGATGTGTCAATACAGTCCACTCACATAAAAGTGAAATAAGAGTCTCAAAAGAAAATGAAAAAAAATCACAGCTTCACTGAGTATCCCTCCCGCTTGTTTGTTTTGGTGGTTCTTTTTTCCCCTTGTGATTTGGGCTCCAGTGTCTTCTGGGAACACATTTTTCCTCAAGGGTAGGATTTAAAGGAACAGAAAAGACTTTTATGTTTCTGTGTTGACTCTTAAATTAGTGTCTAATGCAAATATCCAGAAGGACAGGAAAGTCAGAGGGAAGGAATTTCAGCTCACTGGCCATTTTCTTCTCTGCTGCGCAGCCATATAAATATTGGGTCAGAAGTCTTGGTGAAAGGAGCTATATACGACAAACACACAAATGCGTACATCTGCTCATCTGTGCAGAAATTGGAGGAGAAAAAACCCTTTGCTTATCTCCAGGCTTGCACATGGCTGAGACATTGCGCTGTTGTCAGTGAGCGGGGGTTGGCCCATGGGGCTAACATCTGCTGCTATTGTGGACTTGGCTCTGTCACCATACTTATTCTCTGTCTACTAAATCTGCCACATTTAACCAGAACTCTAGCCCACAAACTATCTACACATCAAGTGTCGTAGTTTAGCAAGTGAAAGTTGGACAGAACGGCCGGGTGTGAAAATGGAGCCAAACGATCTGTTCCAAAATCTAGCGTGTTCCCTCGCCACCTACGTCGACAGCATTCTAACCAGCATGAATCTACAGAAGTGGCCAATTTGGAGCGTTCTACATAGAAACATCCACATTTTACATGAGCGTTAGCATGTTGCTAAGCTAACAACACAGTATGTTAGTAAACATAAAAACATGGCACACTAATTCAGAGTAAAATATTCTGTAACTTGTCTAAACTTGACATGATATGGGCTACTCGTAAAAAAAGAAAAACATCTACAAATCTGAATCTTTATTCAACAAGTTCATTGTAGTGAATCATCTGAGTGAACAGATTGATTCCAGTGAATCAGAAGTCCCAACTCAAATAAAATTCATATTCAAATAAATGTGATCTCTATAACACATAGTGGTCTCTGTTATAAAAAAGGATGGGGGGATGAGTTAAAAAAATATATTTTTTAAACAGTTTATTCAAATTAACCATCTGATTGAACAGATTCACTTAAATGAATCTGATTCGTCAACCCACAAGCAAATTTATATAATCAAGTAAAAAGCATAGCAATTTTAATTGGATTAAACAGATTTAAATGAATCTATGAAATTCAATTTTTTTAGAAATTTTTTGTGAACAATCTGAATAAACTGATTCACTCAAATGAATCAGATTTTCATGGGCACACACGCCAATTTACGAACCAAGTAGACTATTATACATAGAATATTATGTATAGAAACTTAAACTGTATTCATAATCATCAGTTTTACAGTTTTAAGTGTTCAACAAGTATTCATATTATTATTATTATTATTTTAGGTAAGCTGATCACAATGCATTGTGGGATAGTCTTCTATGCAAAGAAGACCTGTGGACCTGCTATTTTGAATTGAATTGGCCAAAAGTAGATATTTTAGAAGGCAGCTTAATCATGCTGCCTACCTTTTGGAATGCCTTTAAATGGGGAACATGCCAATAATGCCTTAAAATGCTGCCTACGTAGGCAACACGCTATGTTTTGGAAAAGAGAAACAATTTCCTCTCAAATGCTAAAAAAGGCATTCATTACAAATATAAAATTGGTCATAATGCAGCTCCGTGGGACAAAACTCACTCCGACCTGAACGTATTATAATCAATGAACAGGAAATTAGAAACATTAGGCAGGGAAAATTCGAACAGGCTGGAGGGATGGAAGTACGGTCTGTTCAGTGTGTCCTGCTGGTCTGAGATCATCTATTTTTCACGAGCCCATGATTTCTGGAGTCTTTTATCATTGCACATTTCTGGAAATATAAATGTTTTATCGTGTGAATGACTGACAGAACTTGAACTGACTGTACATCCATCTCAAACAGTGCTGTTTTTGTTTGTGACCGTTTCAGTATTGCATCAACGAAAGCACATTGCTTCATGTATTTCATGCTGATTTTGAGATGCCGTTAGAGCTCTTGTGCTTTTGAGTGTCATCTGCTGGAAAAAGCATCTGATATAGACAGACGTTTCATTCACACTTCGACTGATATACAGCAGGCCTGCTTGTCACAGTAGCTCCCATGTATCCGTTTTCACTGTTACCTAAAGCCTTGATGTATCAACAGAAAAAAAAAAAAAAGAAAAGGAAAAAAAAGCTTTTGTTAAAATGACGTCTGTCAGCATGTTCAAGGTTCCTCAGCATTACATTTTGAGTCGGATGTTTTGTTCCATTTGTAAAGCAGAGCCACTCTGTAGGAAAGAATATGAGACCTCAAACACCGTTCTTTGAATTGAAACAGTTTTATACAAGAGCTATAGAAACATCGCTGCTAAATGTGTAGATTTCAACAATCTGGCAAACGTTGATTTATAGAGAAGTCCAACTAATGATTCAAGTGAGTTTTGGCTTTTTGGTTCCGATTCATTTCCCCCCACTCAATCTATTAATGGATTACATAGGGCAAAAACAGAATGAAAAGCAATATTGTCTCTCATTTGTATTCTCCCCCTGTGTTTTAACCTTCCACTTCATCCTCTGTAGGCCCATTAACTTCCATGAAAATCATGTTTCTCTGGCTTTGCCTGGTCTCAGGCTACGAGTTATTGTTTTTCTGTGGGATGTAAATATGCATTGTTATAACCCTTCTGTTAGTTTGCTGTTGTTTTCTTTTGTTTTCGTCTGTACGCAGACTGAAAACAGTTTTGTGAAGACCTGCTCCAAATGCAAAAATGTGGCTCTTCTTTGAGTATATTATTGTCAGAAGAAAAAAAAAATGTTTTGTAAAAATTTTGATGATGAGATCAAAAATAAAGTAATTTAACGATCTAATGTACAGGACTTTTTTTTCACTTTGAACATCATTTGTTTATATGTATTTTTATTTATTTTATTTTTTGGGGGGTGTTGGGAGTGCTATCAAAATGTAATATTAATATTGTGTGCATTGTATATTAATTCATTTATATCAATTATTATTTTTATATTCATTATTCGTTCTAATTTATATTAAATAGTTTAAATATTGTTTTAATTTAAATTAAATCGACAGCCTCATGAAAAAAAAAAGAGAAAAAAAAGATTCTGAAACAGAAATTTTTTGCCAGCAATTTCCATCGTCACAGAATGTCCCATCGTTTTATACGGTGGGCCAGGTCTTTTCGATCCTTTTTTGAGTGATACAATATCAGAGGTCAGGACACTCCTTTCTTGTTCCCTCCTTCATTTCCTCTCAACTTCAAAGAAGAAAGCTGTCATTCTAGATGTCCTCATCTGTTCCTTGCTGAAATGGTGGTATGAGACATTTAATGTCCAGCTCTTGTGGGGCCAAAAAAGTCCAGTTGAAAACCTCTTTAACTGAAAGGTTAGGCACCCCGCTGGGGCATTTAAACATGAACTGGGCCCGAGAGAAGCTTTAAGCTGCTTATGTAGTACAGCATTTCTTCTTCTTTGCTCGATTAGCTCAATCAGCACTTCAATAAATGTTATCATTTCATGTTACCATATGAGACCAATGACTTATGCTGCAGTGTGGGGAAGCTTCTTTAAAACTACTTTCGAGACTGCTTCTGAGCTACCCATTTGAAATGTTTTTAGCTGTACTATATACTGTAATTCGAAAAAGTGACTCACTTTTTGAGCCAGTTCATTTAAATGAAACATCTATGCAAAGAAAAAGATTGCATAAAATGAATACGAGTTCCCAGCTCAACGATAACAGCACACAAGCAAATTTTATAACCAAGTAGAAAACATTTTGATCACTAGAAAAGAAGAAGAAGATTGAAGGTTTGAACACTGAGCATTATTATGTGTATTTGGTGTAATGCAATGTTATTTACCCATTATTTTACATTACACATTATTTCCACATACTGTTCTTTATTGTTGCTCCTCTCTACCCTGACTTGCTGAAATGTGTTGATTTTTACAGAGCTCATCGTACTGAAAAGCCTGGTGTGCTCTGATTGGCCAGCTATCCAGTGTATTGTGATTGGCCGAATACCTCACGCGTGTGACCGGATTGTTACGTCCCTTACCATATTTGGAAACACACACAGTGTCTCCACGAAATGGCGGCGACAGCAACAATACTAGCTTTCTTTGTGTAAAGCATTTGGGTGGTGTTCCACACTGTGAAGTAGACATGTGGCGGCTTGTTTGAATTAGCTGTTTTAGGAAGGCTTGGTTTAGTCTTAACTTTTAGTAAGAATATTCTTTGTGTTTGAGACTTCAAAGATCCGTAATCTTTGCAACTTTACAGCTCCTTCTGAATTAACATATTCAAACAAAATATAAAAACATGCAAATGGAGTGTTGTGTATAGTGAACTCAAATGGGTGTTTGTGAACATATCAGGAGCCATGAGCGAAGACCATGTGACTGCAAGTCCATATGAAATGGATAATTTGGGACTTTTCCAGAAGACCTATACTAGGTGAGCACATTTCATTACTATCCCAGTTTGGACGGCGGTAAAGCATTAAAGTCTGACAAGAAACACATTCCTACTAGATGGATAAAATAGCTCATTACTTGAAAAGCTACACTGTTTTGCTACTGGCATGCTTCTATAAACAGTGTACTGTAGCTACTTTTTGTTAGCTGCTTTTGTTTGCATTTCCAAGAAAGAAACCAAGGCTTTAAAATTGTGCATATTAATGCAGCTTCAATCCTTAAAGTGGTATTGATGAATGGATGTGGCCTCAAATGAGGTTCCTCTTAAGTAAAGCTGTAGAATCCAATACTTGATACACTACAGAAATACTAAACCCACTCACCCGTTTTCTCCGCTACAGATGTTTGCCAGTGGCGTTTGCTGCATGAGCAAGAGGTCAGTGGCTTCATAATTATTCTGCGTGTGATTTCGCTCATGCCCTTTAAAGCTGTATCGTTGCCAGGATCTTCTAAAGGTTTTGTGTAATAAAGGCCATCTGATAGTGAATGACTGGGAAAACAGACACTGTCAAGAAGGAATCCAGAGGCCAACATTTTCTGATGCCCCGTTACCGATTTTCTGTTAGAAACATACATAGCTGTTAAACTTCATAATGGTTGCAAGACAAAGCAGGATGGAGAAGCTTCATTTAACAGCCCGGAGCATCAGCAGAAGAGAGTGTTTGAAAGCCAGAATGACCTTTTTGTGAACTTTAATAGTGGAGAGGAGTAGGAGTTGCACATGCATGAAAGCATTCTGGGAAAGTTTTCTGCTGTTGTTAGGGGTTATTTTTTCTCTCTCCTCGCAACGAAAAACAACGTTCACCTAAAGTAAACAGGCTTTTCATAGTATCTCTGGAGAATCTTAACATTCTACATAATGGATTATGATTTCAAACAGATGCAATAACCATACAGGTGGAGCCAGTTTCTCTTGTGATATATATGAAAGAGGACATCAGAATATCAATGATTTGCTGCTTTGGTCGAGGTAAACAAGCAGACCATTACTCCACAGCTAAAACGCTGCATTTCACATACATTATGTGTAAAATCATGCCGTTCTACTGAATAAACACCTGTTTTATTGCTTGAAGGTGAACACTTATCTGTAGGGCAACGTGGTCTAGAACATTTTAGTGTTTGATGTGAGTGATTTGCTTATTGATGTTAAATATTTCAGTCTAAAATTTGCTTGAAAAGTGTGATTGTGTTTATTTTATTCAGTTAAAAGCTATTTACTTTGGCTTTATTTTGTTACCTAATGCAACATCATTAATTAACAATCTTGTTTGTAAAAACTTATTATTGGATTTAATGTGAACGCAGCAACTAAGAGTGAATCCGCTTTCATACTCATCTCAATTCTGCCTCTTGTCTCTTGTTTTTTTTTTTTTTTTTTTTCTGTGCTCAGGGAAGATAATAGAATGACATTTAAAAGAGTGTAATGACAGAAGCATTGCCCCCGGTCACGGCTGCAGAGAGCCCCCGAACGCTCTGGAGATGGACTAATTTATCAGCAAAATAGGGCAAATTTATCAAGACACATTGGTCCCAGCAGGGCATGGACTTCACTGGTAGGGGTCTAATGACTCAGGGAAAAAAAATAATCACCAACGCAGCATGCTGACGGCCATAGGGAGACTACAGTCCCTTGCACCATTGGTCATAGATGTTGTCGGCTGTCTGAAGAGGAGTCTCAAGCACCGAGAGAAGAGATCTCTTTTCTTCAGATGAGTTAATAGAAAAACATTGAGGGGCTACTGTTTGAGAGAGCAATTTCCTTTAAGAATATGCCACCACTTCTCAACAACTTCACCATGTCCATCACAATAACAGTGGTTCAGCTATAGTACACTTCAATTTTATGTAACAAAATGAATTTTAAAGGGGGTTGTTCACCCGCTAAAAATGAGATTTTCTGTCATCATTTACTCACTCTCTCGTTGCTCCAACCCTGTGTGACTTTCTTCCTTCTGTAGAACAAAAAAGAAGATACTATGAAGAAGAAATTGTTGAATAAAGTTGTTATTTTTGTTTTCTTTGCGCACAGAAAGTTTTCTCGTAAATTCATGATATTAGGGTTGAACCACTGATGTCACATGGACTACTTTAATGATCTCCTTACTAGCTTTATAGGCCTTTAACGTGTCAGTTGCATTGCTGTCTATGCAGGGTCAGAAAGCTCTCAGATTTCATCAAAAATTGAGGGGGTTGGGGGTTGCATCGCAATTTTTTAAATGGTTCTCTTTTAAACAATGAAGGCCAGCCAGTGGGTATCACACAAGCAACCTGAAAACTCTGTGCAAGTCTAATGCCAGTGAATGTCTTTTACCATAAAAGTCAAAGTAAAAACTGATGGAGCTTTCGCATCTGACAATGCATTAACGGCAAATATTCAGAGGCAATGAGAAACAAATCTCCTACTTAATATTTGGTATTTAACTGTTTTAATATATTTCCTTAATGTTTCTCTTGTGGCCCAAACATAGTGAAAACAATGAAAGTTAGTTTTGCGGTGATGCGCTATGAAATTATTGCGAATAATTGTAATATTATTTTTTTAAGTAACACTTATAATAATAGCCAGACTGTAACATTCCTATATTAATTGAAAATGCCAAAGACTCTTAATAATGACAATATTTAATGCTTATGACAATATCGCTGTCTATTGTCGAAACATGATCATCATCTTTCAACACACTCCATCGTCTTATCGCGGGGACCCCTACAGTGCGTGCCTGTCCCTTACAACACTCTTTGGAGCAACATGAGTGTTAGTAATTAATGACAGAATTTAAAAAAGAATTGGGGGTTAAACTCCCCCTTTAAATATTGCTAACTTATTGTTCATAATAGTAAATGCTAATCATTCAACAGATCTGTCCTGTTTAACACATCATAATGTTGGATATGTCTCAACTAGCACAAAACAAGAAGTGTATTTTTTCACCTGCAAAACAAAGTACACTTTGTATTCGTATATCAAAATTGTAAAGTGCACACAGGAGGTGTTCTATTCAGAATGTGAAAAACTACTTTGCAAAATGTACTTTAAAACTTGCCATAATGGATTTATTGCCATTATAATTCTAGTATATGGGAACATCAGTGGAATATATGTTTCACAATAGGGTGCTGCTAGACTGCAAAATGGGTTCATCTTCCTTGGCAGTATACGCAGTCAAAGCAATACAAACTAATGGCACCCATGTGCTAGCAACAGTTGGCAATGAAGTTTTAGACTAAAAGCATTTTTCTTCATGTAAAGCTATCAGGGTAGTTTGAAAACTCCACCAACTGCGTTACTTTGTCAAGATGTCTACGTTTTGTGCAACTCACAGTGGTTATTTGTGTTTATTTGATGGTCTTAGGTAAATCGGTTTTCAAATGTCAGTTCTGCCATAAATTACAGCTTTGTGAAGCTGTTTTGTTCAGATTGGATAATCATCCTGTTTCAATTTAACTTTCAAAGCTGTACCTTTCTTTTTTTTTTTTTTAACACAACCAATTAGCACATCTATGTGGCCATCTGCCCGTAGCTTACAGTTGTTTTTGCTCTTTGCCAATACAGTTTGTCCACGTTTAGCATGAGCGGCCATTATATATGAGACTATTCCCTTTGACACATCAAATAATTTCCAGTTTTGGTGACCAATGGACCTCCAATTGCTCTGGCAATTTAACCTCTGAGACACATGGTTATTTTCTGTTGCTTTGAAAATCCACACATCAGAAATCTAATGGTTGGGCTCTTTTACATCTGACACATCCTGCTATTACAGTCAAATATAACTCACCTTTACAACTGCATGTGTAATTGTGCTTCAGTTCCATTCAAGGTTCAACTTTTTCAACAATACTGAAAATGGCTTTTTGCTAGGTTTGTGTCCACTTTGTCATTAGTTAATTAAAGAAAAAGGAAAAGAACATTTATATATAGAAACTGACCTGAAGTGTTCTTCACCTCAAAAGCAGATAAAATGGGTGAAATTCATTCTTTTGTTATCACTGAAATTGTATTGCAACATACTGTTTTTAGTGTAAACTTGTTAACTTCAAAGCTGGTAGTGTCTTTTAAAGTGAAGGCACTGAGAGCTTTGTGTGAATCCCAGATTCCAATCATTTTTTCTCTGAGATATCCTAAAGGAAACGATAGAGCCAAACTACGTATCTGTTTCACTTTGTATCACAAGCTATATCAATAACACTTATTTATCATTCTCAAAGTGTTCGCTGTCATTTAAATGAGCAATGCTTAAAATATAAAGCAAGAAAAAAAATGAATTGCTTTTGATCCTCTTTGCTTCTTGACAAATTTTGTGAGAATGAATCAATGTTTCTTTTTGCTGCACAGTTAAAGGAACAATTCACCATTTACCAACTCTCATGTCAGTCGGTGAAATAAAAAGAGAAACTTTTAATAATGCATAGGTTGCTCTTTTCCATAGTTGCTTAAAATGAATTGGAACTGGAGCTTTCAAGTTTCATGAAAACACCATGAAAGTCCATAAAAATGTCATTATGTGCATTATATTCCACATCTTCTGAAGCTATATGATATGAAAATGTAAACTTTATCTTTAGATAAATCTGTCACAACATAACGCTTTAACTCTGTACAAGGATGTGTATCATCAGTAGTGAACAGCAGAATCTTGCTCCCATGGCATTTATGTTTGTTTCATAAAGGGTGTCTGAGGTTAACAGGAGCTATGTTGGTTTGATGGATCTTCTTGTGATGTCCAGTTTCACAGCACTTTCACAGCTTTGGGAGGTGAACTGAGTCTGTTCAGAGTTCTGTTTGTCAGGTTGGTGCACTGTAAAACTTTCTCAAATTAGGAATTTTATTTACTTAAATTTTCTTACTTATATGTTTTACTCCAATGGCAACTTGCATTTTTCTCTTGTTTTAAAATAATTTATGAATAAATGAAAACTTACTGAAAACATACGCATCCTCAGGGCAACCATTGTAGATCAGTTTGTTTTTTCATCAGAACATTTTAACATTACATCACTTGCTCACCAATGGATCCTCCGCAGTGAATGGGTGCCGTCAGAAAGAGAGTCCAAACATCTGATAAAAACATCACAATAATCCATAAGTAATCCACATGACTCCACTCCATCAATTAATGTTTTGTTAATTAGGTACAATGTGAGTCCTCTATCCATAATATTGCTTTTTCAAGTGAAAAAGTTGTCTCATCTGAATATGGAGAGAAATATGCACAGATCAAGCACTGTTCACAAGTTAAACCAGTCCAAAGCAGTTCTATAGACTTTCTACACAGTACGTCTGTATAGACATTTCCACTAGAGGAAGTTTATTATGGGTTATGGACTCGTATTTTGGACAGAAGTGGTGATTTAAAGTTAAAATACCTTATTCGTAGATTTGTTTCTTACAAACACGCAGCTTTTCTCTTCACAAAATGGCCTGGAGTGAATTACATTTGGATTATTGTGAGGTTTTTATCAACTGTTTGAACTCTCATTCTGACGGCACCCATTCGCTGCAGGGGATCCATTGGTGAGTAAGTGATTTGATGCTAAATTTATCCAAATCCGTTCTGAGGAACAAACAAACTCACCTACATCTTGGATGGCCTGAGGGTGAATACATTTTCAGTTAATTTTCATTTTTAGGAAAACTATTCCTTTAAACAAGAATATAACTAAACTGAAATCCAATGTAGGATATTTTCTCTGATATCCTATCCTACATGATTGTTATGAGTTTTGTAAGTATGTTTTTTAGACAAAAATACCAATTAATTTAGTGCAGACATGCATTCTTTCCTTTAGGCTTAGCCTAGAATGTGCTGTATTCACAGAAGTCAGCGTCATTTGCTCGTCTCAGTTTCATATTTGCTCAGAGGCACTCATTCTTTACAACTGTAGATAAAAGGTTTGTTTGCGACACATCTGATATGCAGATGCATTAGAATCTAAAGACCTTTACCTTTCCATTAAAATGTATGAATAAAATTCCCTTTTTAAGTACCTTAATAATCATAGAAGGTCATAATGGGCCAGTATCATCTTTGTTCATAATATAAAATGACTTTGAAATTGATGGTGTAGAAGTTTAATGCAAAAAAGTGCGTGCAATTAAATGCTAAGCGTCTTTTATTTTAAAGTTTTCTAAATGAGTTGCAAGTGCGGTTACTGATGGACACATTCATTACAAGCCATGCTCTGCGAGGCTTGTCTGTGAAAAGAAAGAGATGCAGTATGCAATAAACAATGAGCATTCATAGTAATCAAAGCACTTCATAAAGACCATAACAGCAAATGTGATGTTGCATGTTCAAGATTGCTGCAGACGTGAGAGGTCGCTGCATGAAAAGGCCGATGCGGTGTGGAAAACACAATCGTGCCAGTGAGTAATAGTGTTTCATAGAGAGAATGTGTAGTTACTCGTCTCCTGAAACAGCTGTCTGTCTAGATACTTATTTAGAGGGGAAGGCAGAGGTGTTTGTGTCACACTGAGAGAAGATGACGCCCCTCCCTGCAAAAAAATCCAAAACATCACTCGGCTGGCTAGAATTCTGTAGCTGTTTCTCTAGCCGACTTCATATTAAAGCAACAGGGGCCAGTTGTACCCACCGTTCATAAATTACTAAGGCTAGGTGTGGCATAACTAAGTAAATTATCGTATTGTGTTACACCATTAACATCGAAGGTAAATTTAACCCAAAAGAGCCCCACAAAAAAACATGAAATTGTGACTTTTGATATCATTTATTTATACATACTGCAAATTACTAATGCAATTATTTTTGCATTGAGTTTCTGAATGTGTATATTCACAAATAATATATTATTGTATATTATATATTTTCTGTTACAAACCTAGAAACATAAATTCTTGACCAGGGCATCATATACACTGTACTTTATATAATTACTCATCATTGAATATAACTATTATATTTATAGAATTATATTGTATTATTAAATATTTTATTATCTATTACTTTTCATTCCCAGGTAGAATGGTAGTAAACATACGTACACCGACAAGTCAAGCATCTCAAGAATTTCTGTCAGTATTTACCTTGGTGTGATCCATAATTGATCAATGATGAAACCAGTGCTCTGTGGATACTGCCTCCTCACCAGAGAAAATAAGCAATAAGCCACTGAAGGCTGCCACAGTCAAGGGCCATCGTGTGCCATGATCTGAAGTTAAGTAATGCTTGACATTCAGTGTTGTAATTTAATATAATAAAAGATATTGAGTAAATATGACTGAATGTTCAGTATTGGTTGAAATCATCAGTTTCAGCCTTGTCTCTCCTTGATGTTTCTCCCAGAACTCCTCAGAAGAAATAAAACCAAAAACAGAGCACAGTGCTGCAAACATTTCTGAACAGCTCACATCATTTGGTCTTGAAGGATGTGATCAGAAATATCGGAGCACATATTGAAACCTGCATACTTTTAAAATCTACTCAAATCTGAACTTAGATTTTCTTTTTGAAATATCTGAGAAGCTGGAGAATTGAGCAACAATCTCTATATGCTCTCCATTTCGTCTTATTGATGTCTGGGAGTAGCAAATGAGACACTGAAGCGAACGCATTTATGATGTGGCAGTCACGGATGTGTGTTTATGGGCTATTTTACGACGCGGCTCATCCGATCAGCCTTTAGAGCCGGATGTGTTTCATAAAGAACAGTATTCCAGGCATGCAATATCTGCCTGAGAATAATTGCAGGATCAGTGTCTTAATTACCATCTGTAATCAGCCGATGAAATTACAGTTCTTTGCACTCATTACCTGAAGTGTGTGTGTCACAATAGATTCCTTTGTGCGGTGCGAATACAATCCATACACTTGAGGTACATAAAAGTCGTTTTTTTTTTTTTAAGTTTCCAAAGTGTCTCTCAAGGCAGGGCTGTGGTAAAGTGCCCATTACACAAGTCACTCAAGAGAAAGAAAAGCGTCCCCTCCCATAAATATCCATTTTCTTCGCTAAATTTGGTCTTTATACTGCATCAAGCTGTTAGTAAGACTGTGAAAGTCCATTACGTTTCACGAAAGTGGGCCGAAGCGGCAGTTTTCATGAGGAATATTGATACTTTGGGATGCATTCTTGAGATACGGCTCCAGATACCCTTCATAAGGCGCCACAAGTACAAATGGCCATGCAGGAACCTAACTATGGGTTTCTGTGGATCAGAAGAAAAGGGATATCAAAGAAAGCCACCCTCTAATCACCCTTCCTTGTTGCCATGGCTTTAGAGGGACTAACGTGAGAAAAATTGCCCGTTGCCGCCTTAACACACACATATCCACCTGCTTTCTGGGCCACAAAGAAATGATTTTCTGAGAGCAGCTATTGTTTCTTTTCACGGTAATCAATCAATGTATCAAACCGATCATTTCTGTCAAGACCAAGTATTGTTTTGGCATCAATCATGCTTCTGAAGAAAAACCGTCATGCATATTGAGTCAAGAGCTAGCAATGCGGCTCAAAAGAGTTTTTCGCAGAGGAGTCCTAAGAGAGATGGCTGTGAATGCGAGCACAAAGAGGATGATTATGTTGATGTACAATTATCCAGGAAATGACTGGCTTCAGGTGGAGATGCTTTTACTCTCATTATTAGAGGCAAATGGGGTGTATTTGTGATGGGTTTTTAGCAGAAACTTTGAATTGATTAAAAAAAACTGCCTTTTTCGTGCATAAAAATATGTAATAGGCCATTTACCTGCACTACGGGAACAACCCGTCGCTGTTTATTTTGTTAAAATGTTGAAACATTCATTGAAGGGAAGGTTTGTTTTTTATTTCATTCGATTTAATAATACTTTTAGAGTTAGCATGCCAGATGTTCTTTTAACTCAGAGGTGACTCAAGACTTTATTTTTAATCATTAGCGGCGCTTGCTAAGGCAAGCATTAGTATTTCAAACACTATTACTGCTCATATGGGTAAGGTGTTATTCAAAATATTAAACTTAAGTGGTGCAAACATGAATGATGTCGCAAATTATGTGGCTGATTTAGGGGAGATTTACATTTGTTTTCAAAGCAAACAGATTTATGGTTTTGCACTTGGCAGATGATAAAACAGACCAAAAATATTAAAGAATATAATTTTCTGGAGAATATAATTTTCTGGAAGGACTGGAATATCATAGAGACTTGGGGAGTGGGCTGTTTTGGCTGTATAGTGCTAGTACATGCATTAAATCCTCACAGACTATTTAAAATAAAATAAAATAATTTAAAACAAATGCTGGAAATAGTCAGTCTCAGGCGTCCATCAGGCCATGCAGATAACTTTGTTTCTTCATCAGAACAGATTTGGAAAAATGTAGATTTGCTGGTGCAACTGTGGTGAATGGGTGCCGTCAAAATGTTCAAACAGCTGATAAAAGCATAACAATATATGTTTGTGAGACTCCTTGTTAAGAGAAAAGCTTCATGTTTGTGAGTAAAAATCCATAATTAAGAGATTTTTAAATTCAAACCGTTGCTTCTGCATAAATTCTGCATAATATTTCTTTGGAAAAGACAACTCTGAATTAGGAGAGAAGTATAGCTGCTTTGCAGTTAGCTTTTCACTTCACAAGACATTCATTAATGCACTGGAGTGTTATTGTGATGTTTTTGGCAGCTGTTTGGACTATCATTCTGATGGCTCCCATTCACTGCAGAAGATCCATTGTTGAGCAAGTGATATAAAGTTAACTTTCTCCAAATCTGTTCTGGTGAACAAACATCTTGGATGGCCTGACGGTGAGTACATTTCTGCAAAGTTTTGAGCATACCATCAAATAAAAATAAATAAAAAAGTAGAAAAGGCTGTAAATAAATAGTTTTGCGTATTTTTGAAATTACAAAATGAAGGTATCCAATTATGTTACATTACATAACAAAAAAAAATGTTTGAATTAAATAACCAAATAAGTTACATTGACTGAAATACTTTAAATTTCACTGGAGATCATTCTAAACAGCCAACAAATGGACATGTTAGAGCTGTCATTTACTAAACATGTTTTAGAATATTCTACAGTATATGGGTTTTATGTACCACAGCATTCCTTGAATCTTAATGAAGTAATGCTGGCTAATTAGCATATTAGCTTACTGATAGCAGGAGATCTCGAACAGCACTTGCAGATCAATTACGTGGTGAATGCTAGAATATGCACCATGACTCATGACATAATCAAGGCTGTATATTTCAAAGATCTCATCAGCGGTCTTGTTAAGTAAAGAGCCCTTTACAGAAATTGCAATGACACATAATATGGTCGCAATGTTTTACCATTGCAGCATTTTACAACCCACAGTTCATAATTAACATAATAAAACCAAAAGGTTTTTTTTTTGTTTTTTGTTTTTTTTTTATAAATAGAACACTTTTTATGTATATTTATTATGATGACAACAACAAGTTGCAATAATAAAATAATCTGCATTAAGGAAAAAAAGAAAAGGGGGGTAAGCCTGATTTTACAGGCACTGAGTTAGAAAGAGAACTTAACCTACTCTTTTTCTTAGTACACCATATGGCTATGAAAATGTACAGTATAAATTAGAATACCCACATATAAACTCAGCACGAAAACAGGGAGGGGCAAAAGAGGAAAGGGATGTCATTTCCATATGAATGACTCTGACTCTGTAATTTCAGAAACCAAATCTTTCGAAATTTGAAAGTACACTAAGTGCCTTTGTGATAATGGCTGAAACATGTTCAGCCCACTCTATTTATCCCACCGCCGTACTTTCATAACTACAAGAGCAATATCCCTCTCGCTGCATGGCTGTGAATTGTTTTGTGCATGGCCATGGTGGAACACAAAGGCAAGATATGCATGCGTAATATCATGTTAGCATCATTGTAATTGCACAACGGGGATAATTGTTTGTTTAAACTATGTAAATGTGATCTGCAGCGTGTGAAAACAGCACATCATTTCAGCCACATTTCCTTATCAATAAATCTCCCAGAGAGAGTCAATTAACTGAGTGCTGGACAAGAATGTCTTTTTCTTACCAACTAAAAAGTGTGATGGCTGTGTGCGGTCTGTGCCACGAGAACCCCGGTTGCCAGGCGATAGATGAAGACGCGGAGATATGCGTCCATTTATTGGAGAGATGGTTATTAAATTTGAAAGATAATAATGGAAGTGGTGAGAGGAAGGAAAGATAACGACGTGGGAGAAAAAAGGAAAACAGAAAGTACAACTGCCACTCATTTGCTGGAGGATGAATTGAGACAGAAAACGCGCAGTAGAGACTTCAGAGAGATGTCAGTACGGTACATTGAGTCCAACAGCTGGGTTATAGTCAAAATATTTTTTTTCTTCATAGAAACTTTTTTTTCTTCCCATTGTATAACTGATGCTTAACAACTACACACACACACACACACACAAATACGATATATTTATAGTTATTTTTATATAAATAAAAAAAACAATGTATTAAATAACAATATATTAAAATAAAGTTTACTGGAGTATACAGGAAAAATACTATTTCAGGCTTCAAAATGTCAGTGTGTAACTTCATGAAACTTCATAATTATTTTTGAAATTCAGAATTTTCTAACACTTTTTGACTGAATTTTATTTTTGACTTTTAAGTCAAGTCAAGTCACCTTTTTTATACAGTGTTTTTAACGATAAAGATTTTATCAAAGCAGCTAGAAATAGGAATAGGAATAGGAAAACAGTGTCTATAATGCAAAAGGAAAGTAGTAAAAACTAAATTTTCAGTTAAAGGCAGTCCATTACTGATTTCAGTGATGTCATTATACAGCTTCAGTTTTAACAGTATCTGTGCAATCAAGTCAGTGATATCGCTGGAAATTTAAGTGTCCCCAACTAAGCAAGCCAGAGGCAACAATGGCAGGAAACCAAAACTTTATTATTTATTTAAGTAGTATTATTTTATACTTTTTATACACAGCCCTGCATCTTTATATTTGTCTTGTGATTCTTCAAATCATCACAGATATCTACAAAAAAAATCATCATGTACAGTTTACTAAAAAAGAACACTGTAGATTTTCAAATCATATATTACATCATCTTTAACAAACGTATCAAATCAGTACTAAAAGAACTCAAATCTTAAAAGTTTTGAAGTAGTATTCAAAATGTATGATTAAACTAACCAGAGCCTGGTTCCTCACAACGTTCTTATCGCTAAGTAGTTCTTAACCCATTCCTTAACCTCTCTCTTAACCTTATGGCACTATTCCCGACACGTTTGTACGCTAAGTATATCTTCTGTAAGTCACACTTTCGTAAGGTTAGTCTGGACCATTCGTAAGCTCTCTCTTAGCGTTGTTTGAGCAAGACGCTAGTCACCGCCACTGTACAACGGTCTTTAGAAATCAGCGCAGCGCAGTACAAGTCAAATATGGTATGTTGACAATATTGTGCCTCTACAATGGTTTTACGTTATGGACATTTTAAGACTAATAATAAAATATGTTCGCAATGGATACAGGCCTATTTATGAAGTTGACTTTATGTGGTATCAGAACTAATATGGTGGTAATTAGGCTAAAGTGGTTATCAATAATTCAATTATCGCGTGAAGTGGAAAATCGATTCCTGAGTAATCGATGTCAACTAATTCAGCACCTTCACTCGGGACAGCGCTCTTGTAACGTCGGCCGTACTGTAAAAGGCAGCATGCTAAGAAGCTTACTAGGGGACACTTCAGGGAACGCACTTAGGAACATAAACAACTTTGGTAAAATATATCTTTCGAGGTCTTCTTATCGGGGAACCGGGCCCAGGAAAATTTCATTTCTAAATTTGAAATCATGATTAAACAAATCAAGATTTAAAAATCACTCATGAATTTAAAAATCGGCTTGTAACCGTAATCTGGTTCAGAGGAAGATAGGAATGTCTTTCTGTGTATGTGTGTGTGTGTGTGTGTGTGTGTGTGTGTGTTTTCTAGTAATTAAGGTATTATACAAAAAATCTTCACCTTACAAATGGTGCTTAAAAGCAAATATGCTATGAAATGCACATTATATTTTGTGAGAAAGTATGATGTGCTAGAGAAAAATGGCACTATTATTGAATCAGTACCCCAGAAACAAGTATTGGATTTCATTCAGCAAATATGATTTAGGGCGGTGTAATCCATGTTAAATCATTCATTTTCTTTAATAATATTCATTTTATATTATACCCTCATTTTATGGATTATGATACAGAAATTTAATGTAATGTACTTGTAGTATAATATTAACATTATAACACAATGTTGAATCTGTGTCTTTTGATTTTCATATTCTTTTTTTTTTTTTTTTTTTTTTTTACTTATAATCAAAGTGTGCAATGGTCTGATTCATCTTAGCCGGTTGGTTTTGTTCATGACTAGAACTCTTAACTGAAGAATAATTTCAAACCCCTATGGAGAAAATAAATGCAAATACTAATTCCAGAGCTAAGACCACTGTAAAAAAGTAGGTGGTCATTATTGCGCTGTATTGCAGAAATGTTGAGTTGAAAGGAAACGTACTCTTTGAAAGTCGCGTTGTCTGTTGCATTGTATAATAATGGAAGGAAAAAACCCTATGATCTCCTCCCGCACTCTTTGATCCACTGTGCAAGGTCTCCTTCTCTTGCCAAGTTATTTGAATAATTTTGGAAAACAGAGCTTTTCTAATGCATGATGGATGTAAGTGTGCATTGCAAAGATTGGGTGCATAACTGTTGGATGCGTTACATTGAGATTTGAATAGAGAAAGCAGCTCTGGCAAGTACAGATAATCAGTTCATGTCCTGACTCAAATCATTTATTTGTAAATGTATAAGTGTTCCAGATGAATCCTACATTTTAGGGGAATCTTAAAAGGGAAATATTGCTGTAAAGACTTCTATTCATTCATTATCAAAATGCTGACATTACATGATATTGTAAGAAATAAGTTACAATCTGATTACTGTACATAATCCAGATTCATGTAACCAGTTACTACCCAGCTCTTTATATTTATACACACACACACACACACACATTGGAACACAAAGAGTATTAATATAAAAAAAAAAAAAACATAATAAAATCAGAAAAGCGATCACTTTAAGAAAAAAACAAGGTAATGCTGTTGTTTATTTCACACATACAGTACAGCAGCCGCAAATGATATATAAGTGTGTCAGCAGGTATAAGTGTCTGCCATTTATTCTTATTGCATGTTGGCAACCTGTGGACTTCCATCAGCGACTCTTGACAAAAGAAATTAAGGTCTCGTGTTGTGTGCAGTCGCTTTGGTTCAGATATGTTAAGTGCTTGAGTGGATCTGGTTCGACACCGGAAATAAAAATAAAATAAAAAAATAACTTCTAAAGAGCAATGAAAGGTGTGTAGAAGAGCATTAGCATTTCTGTTCTAGAGTAAATTGAATTAAAACAAAGCTTCTGTTACTCTTACAAAGACATACTTCATGGTAAAACTGAAATCCTTCTCTCTCTTTTCATTTTGCATGCAATCAAGGATGTAATCAAAGCAAGAACTCATACATTTTCAGGTCTGGATTCATGTCACACCACTCTTAAGATTTACTATATCATCTCTTTTGGGTCAGAGGCAGAGTTAATGGATACGGGTACAGTATGTCCTGCATATCAAAATTGCCAGTATAAACAGAACAGTTTATCTATCAGTGATTGAAGTTTTATTTTAAAGGGCTCCAGTGATAATGGCATCTCAGAAGAATCATGTTGTAATGTTAGAATCTTTGCAAGTAAATTGTTTTGCTTACATCCATTGCAGATACACACACACATACACACACATATATATATATATATAACACATTTAGACCCAATAGGATGAATAAAGCATTTTATTGTTCATAGTGTGCACTTAAAAAATACTTATTTTTTTCACAGAGTGGTTTTCTTAAAGGGGGCATAATACACATAGTTTCACCCAATCTCATGTTAATCTTGAGTACCTATAGAGTACTACTGCATCCTTCATATCTCTTTAAACAGTCCTTAGATTTACCATATTTACAAAAGAAAGATACAGCTTTACGATTCAGTCGTTACCTGGCAATGAGTGATGGCCACGATCTCTGCCTCATGTGTCTGGGCATCGAGCACGCTGAGGTGGCCTTCTTGGATGAGTCATGTTCCCACTGCGGGAAGATGACCATCTCGGAGATGTGGACCAGGCTCTGCTACCTTCAGGGGGTGGAGTCCCATTGCCGCTGCCACAGTCTGGGGTTCATTCAGGCGGCCGACAGACAAGAACCACTTCCGGCTGTAGTGCGGGTGGTTTGAGGAATACAGTGTAGGCAAACTATAGTGAAAGCATCTGATGCCCCTGTTCTGCGTATAGAGATTACAGTCCTACTGGGGAAGTTCTTTCATGTATCAATCCTTCCATGCCACAGACCTTTTCTGCGGTTTGCTTTCGAAGGATCAGTTCAAGGTCCTACCCTTCTGGCTGTCCTTGTCTCCCCTGTTGTTCCCCTCAGAGAGCAGGGTGTTTGCGTTCTCAACTATCTAGGCAATTGGCTGACACTATCACAATCTCAGGATCAGTTGTGCTGCGGCACCTCAGCTTGTTAGGCCTTCGGATCAACTGGGAAAGAGGAAACTCTCGCAGATGCAGAGGATCTCTTTTCTCGTTATGGAGTCAGATTCAGTCAAACAGACAGCACGCCACACAGAGGAACGTGCGCAGTTGGTGATAGCCTTTGAACTACCGGGTCACCAGCTCTGCTCCTCAGCCAAAACCTTGTATGCATTGCACCTGCTGACTTATTATACTCACGCTGTGATCAGCGGCAGCTGGATGCAATAATTGCATGCCAATGTGCATTGGCTCATTTAGTTTACACCAAGTAGATTGGTCTATCGAAGCGATATCCCAATTTCGTCGGTTACCGACGTGACATCTCCATTCTATCTTTCAGGATCTCCATTCTATCTTTCAGGGAACGAGGGTTACCATATGTAACCAAGACGCCACATACGTCACCTAGACGCTCATAAAGATGTAGAACATTCTGTGAAAATATACCCTTTATATCTTTAATATTGACCGAGTAAAGCCTTGTCAAAGTTTGGAATCATAGTGAAATTAATGGTTGACATCAAACTGTAATGTTTGTTAAAAAATAATTAGATTTTGAGACTTTAGTCTGGATTTCACATACAGGGTAGCATTTTATTTCAGGTGTTTTTAATGGTTTAAGTCTTATTTTTAGTTTAGTTAATGATAGATACCCTGCTTGAAAGCAACATTGAAAGCACTGAAAACATATCAATGGTAATCATTAAAACTGTCAAATTATGAGATATTTACACAAGTTCATTTCTGAATTAATCATCCAATTTGTTCCCGTATCGTAATAAATTAGCTCTTGGTTTAAAAGTGCCCCATAATTTGTCAAATCATAAAACCTTAACGCACTCTCCAGGCTTGTTTGTTGGATCCTGGTAAAACTTGGCATCTCCTCATCTCCCCAGAGCTTCACCACTTGTCGACTGGCTGGATCCTAAAAGCATGAGATGGATTGCAGATCCTGTCATACCGTACAGTATTAGTCAGGGCAGCTCATCCTGTAATTTTTAATTAGACAGAAACAACATGATTAATTTCACTAATTAAAAGTTAAATGTATTGATAAATAAACAATAGTGACAGATTAAGACTTTAAATGACACCTATTCCATGTTTAATTAGGCAGATGTTTGGAAATAAGCTACAGTATCTCCCTGCACACAAGGGGCTCAGTAAATTCATTATGGTCCCTGCTGTGGTGGCAAGTTAAACAGTGGGCTTTTACATTAAAATGGGAAATTATGGAGCTTATAATGTGACAAAACTATTTGAATTTGTATTGTATAAATCTGAATGATTGACCAGTGGATTTTTTTTTGTTGTTAGTTTGTTTTTTGCCTGGATATTAAACATTTGAAATAAAGAGTTTGGTTCCAAAAAACTATAAATCCATATTGATTAATTTGATAAAAAATGTGTTTTCTTTACTCAACTTTTTAAAAGTGCCGTTTATCGTGTTTTGGAACCAAACTTTTCAGAGCCAGAGCCCTCCTTCTACCAGCTCCACCTTGGTCCTCAGTTGCTCCGGCTCTGCTGTGGATCTCCGGATCTCCACCTCCACCTCAGTCGCCAGAGCCCTCAGCTCCACCCTGGCCCTCCAGATCCTCTGCATCCCCCTGGCTCGCTGGCTCTCCGTCACCGTCTCGGGCTCCTCTTCCATGGCTCCTCTCTCCTTTGGCTCCACCATGGGACGACATCATGGCTGTGGCCTGGACTCCTCCTGTCTCTACCTGGCTCCTCCCTCCATCGTCTCCTCCCAGGTCTCCGTCTGTCGTCCTCCTCCCAGAATTTCTGCATATTGAATTTTAGAATATTGAATCTGATGTTTAGAATTTCCTCTTAATCATGAAAAATTTTAAAAACTGGATATTTGCAGTCACATCAATTAAGAACAAAAAATACATGTCTATAAAACTCTGCTACGAAAAAAAAAAAACGGTTACATTTCAAATGTTCAATATTAAAGTTTAAAACATCTAATTCAGAACTATGTTAAATGCCACAATATGGTAAATATGTGTGTGTGTGTGTGTGTGTGATATTCAGTTTTGATAAATGCCACTTGTCAATAATTCTAATTTATACAATGCAAATTCAAACCGTTTTGTCATATTATAAGCTCCATAGGAAATAAGATTACTAAGAGCTACATATTAATGAAAGGCAAATGCTAAAACTGCTGAATTGATTTTGCCTTCACTCATAATCTATAAAAGTATAAACTGCCATGAACTAAAATTAAATTAAATTAAACTCAAACTCAAACTCAAATTACCTGAGGGTCAGTAGCACAGGCCAGTTGAATAGTCACAACAAATAAATGTTTCAACGACCATGAATTTTAACTGTTGGTCTAGTAATATGGTTATTGATGCATAGTTGGGCCTTTTCAGAGCTGAATGCCTCATATCATCCTTGGCTCTGCATGTTTAGCAGAGTAATGGCACCTGAGATGAACAGCAGCTTTCTCCTGCAGATCAGAAAGGTTGCAGTCGCAAAAATTAATACATATTGCATTCCTGATTTAATAATGAAGTATTAAAACTTGAGGGGCCCTATAATTTTTTTCCAGTTTGCAGTTTGAGACCTCTGAAGACCCCTGTTTTCTTTATGATTTTACTAAATTTTGTAATTTAGCCATTAAAGGAAAAGGTCACCCAACAACAGGCCATCCAAGATGAAGATGAGTTTGTTTCTTCATTAGAACAGTTTTGGAGAAATGTAGCATTGCATCACTTGCTCGCCTAAACAGCTGATAAAAACATCACAATCCACAAATAATCCACAACACTCCAGTATAAATTTACCCTTATGACTGGTTTTGTGGTCCAAGGTCACATATATCAGTTTGTGGTCCAAGGTCACATATATCAGTTGATTTTGATGTGAGAGGACAACAGGGATAGACTTTTTCACTAGATGAAGCATTAATATGGACTATGGAATTGTATTTGGACTGTTGGACTCTCATTCTGATGGCACCCATTCACTGCAGAGGAGCCATTGGTGAGCAAGTGATGTAATGCTACATTTCTCCAAACCTGAATACCACCACCCGAGGACAGCACTCCCCCGCTTAATCCACCTCTTCACACTCTGGCAACTGCTTCCATCACCACCAGCCCTCGCTTAGCATTTCGAGAAAAGTTTGATGGATCACCCACAAAGTGTAAGGGGTTTCTGCTTCAATGTTCTATGATCGATAACCAACAGCCCATGCTATACACTACAGACAGTAGTTGCCAGAGGTGGGTAGAGTACCCAAAAACTGTACTCAAGTAAAAGTGAAAGTACTTGAAATATTTACTCAAGTAAAACTAAAATTAATAGTCTTAATAGTTACTTTTGATTGAGAGTAAAAAAGAATCTGATAAAAAAAACTACTCAAGTAGTTAAGTAGTTAATAGTTACTCTGGGTCATATACTTATTATCTATAGTCTATTTTTATTTAGATATATAGATAAAATGTATCTGTGTGTGTGTGTGTGTTTGTGTTCACAATCACATCGATGCACTTTTCACCAAGTCAATATTGGGCTAATACAACTGAATATTTTTCACCCTTTTGGTGTTTTATCCTAATATTAGTTGTATATTTCCAAAGCACTGATGATGCAATACACACACTGTTAACCGCACTAATTCAGACTCTCACGAGACTGACTCGCGAATGAGATCTCACCCACCGAAATCTTAAAGGGCCAGCGTCATACATCATTTACACATTACTAGTACTGTATGACCTTGATCCCAATTACACATTTACATGTAAGATCTTTTCCTTCCCCTGGTTACACTCTCCCCTGCTTATAGTCAACGTCCTCAGTGACAACTAACACTGTTTATTCCTCAAGCACCCCCTGGAGTCTTCCTGAGGTATGAAGAACCATACCCGCCAACACCTGGGAAAGCACATCAGGGCTCAAAGTCATAGAATTACAAGCTGATTTAGGTAATCTGTTTAGATTACTGTGTACCCCAGCTGTTACTCTCTGTGTCTTACGTGGCTCAGAACATGGTATCTTTAATGGAGTGCTATTTCCTTTTTTCTTTCTAGGTGCAGGTACAGGTTCCAACACAGATGCTTCGAGAGGCAAGTCAATATCTTCTGACTCCAATTCAACAGACTCAGGCTCTACTTCCAGAGTTTCATGAAAGTATTTTCCTCCCTCTGATTTTCCTCCCTCTGATCTCCAGTACTGCTACTAGGTTCAACAACTGGTGTTTCTTGTACTTTCATTGTTGGCTCAAGCACTGGTACTTCCCTTGGGCATCGGACTTCCTCTACCAACACACACTCTACATTCAGTGATGGCATCTCCACCTCCGAAACTGGGGTAGGTATATCATTAACAGATGGTTTCCGAATCCTTGGTGCTGGCACCGGAACCTTATCCATGTAAGGTCTGAGGTTGGATCGATGTACCCTTCTTATTGGTCCTCCTTCTATAGGCTCTACCACATACGTCGATCCTTGGACTTCTATGACTTTATACACTGCAGATGACCAGGCGTCTTGGATTTTATTTCTCCCGGGGGGTCGATGGCGCAGGAACACACACTGCCCAACCTCCACTTCTGGGCAATACACTTTGTTCTCTTGCTGTGCCACCCTGTCTGCCGCTTTTCTCTCCGCATACTCCTTTGCCCTGACATGTGCATCCAGGAGTCTTTCCTTGTGTGCGTTTAGCCAGTCTTGCCCAGAGACCGCATCTGGTTCTTGGCCCAGCATAGCATCGACAGGAAGATGGGGTTGAATGCCAAATAGCAAATGGTAGAGTGAATAGCCTGTGGAGGAATGTGGTGTCACATTATAGGCATACACAAGCTCTGCTAGGTGCTCTGTCCACTTGCGTTTTTTCTCTGGTGGGAGCATTCGTAGGAGATCATGGAGAGTTCTGTTGAACCTCTCATAATGTGGGTTTCCTTGAGGGTGATGTGGTGTGGTGCGAGTTTTCTTTACTTCGTAAAGCTTGCAAAGCTCAGCAATGACAGCGCTCTCGAAATTTCTACCCTGGTCCGAAAGCAGGCGTTGTGGAACTCCATACTTTAAAAACCATTCTTTTAGGAGGATCTTAGTAGTAGTTTCTGCCTTTTGGTCACGGGTAGGGAATGCCTGACTAAATTTGGTGAATACATCCGTCACCACAAGGACTTTTTCACGGCCATCTGTAGCTGGCTCTAGAGTGGTAAAATCTACTGCAACAACTTCCAGTGGTTGGGAAGCTAAGAATTGTGTCCAGGGTGCTTGGATTTTAGGCTGTGGCATCTTTGCCAACACACACCGCTGACAATTTTTCACCCACTTTTCCACATCCTCGTACATACCCCCCCAAAAACACCTTGGTTTTATCAAGCTCACAGTTCGTTCTATGCCTTGATGCCCCAACTGATCATGGACGCTTCTCAGAACCTGCTCAGTCAAGCATGTAGGTAACAGTATCTGGTGGCACTCCCCATTGTGAACATCTTCGACTACACGATACAGAAGACCTTCTTTCTCCTTGATTTTCTTCCACTGTTTCAATAGGGACAGCACAGGTTTGGACAACTCCATTCTCTCCTGGTAAGTGGGTTTTCTTTTTCTGGCCCTACAGGCCCTAAGGCTGTTCCGGTTCTAAGTGAGTTACAGATGGCGACACAGTCATCATACTCTATGTCCTCACTTTCAGGCTCCACCTCCTCCAATCCTGGTCTTCTCGAGAGTGCATCTGCTGATGTGTTGCATCGCCCAGGACGGTACTTCACATCGAAATTGAAGACAGCAAGTTGAGCTGCCCATCGCTGCTCAATGGCCCCTAGCTTGGCAGTTGTAAGGTGACAGGGGGGGTTGTTGTCATTGATGATGGTGAACTGTGATCCCAACAGGTAACTCCGGAATGTTTCTGTCACCGCCCACTTAAGGGCCAGCAGCTCCAACTTCATACTGCTATAATCACGATCATTCCGCTCCGGGCCACGTAGCCTCCTGCTTGCATATGCTATCACACTCTTTTTCCCTTTCTGATGCTGGTATAAGACGGCACCCAACCCAAGCTTGCTAGCGTCTGTTTCCAAAACAAACGGGAGGGTGAAATCAGCATATCCCAAGGTTGGTGCACTAGTCAACTTTTCTTTGAGCTGCACAAAGGCTGACTGACAAAGGGGAGACCAAGAGTCTTTAAACCGCTGATCTGTGCTGCAATTACTATCCCCTCGAAGACAAGCATTGACTACATCATGTAGCGGACCAGCAACCTGGCAAAAACCCTCTATAAATCTTCGGTAGTAACTGCAGAAACCCAGGAATGATCTGAGATCTTTAAGGGTGCTAGGTGTGGGCCACTGCTCTACCGCACTTACTTTGTCCGGGTCTGCGCTCACTCCCTGAGCTTATACTTGATGTCCAAGAAACCTGTCTGCACAGAACATATTTATGTCAAGGAATGGCAGAGAAACTGTCTTTTACAGATGTAGAAGCACCAAAATGAACTCAAAAAGACTTCTAAAGGAATATCAGTCCATTGCTTAAGTCCACATATAATTTATGAAACCCACACATTTGACTGTTATGTTTCTAATCACTTATTGTGTATGTCTTTTTAATTACTATTGAATAGCTTAAGGATTCATATTCATGTTTAGTATGTATGGGTTTAAATCTGGCTGCTTAAAAACGTTTCTGACCATCAGTTATTTGTCAAATGTATCATATTCTTGTTATAGGAATCATGTCCAAAATTATACACTGCAAGAGCGGGAAAATTCAGACCACGTGCTTGATAAGATAACATATTATTTATGATTCCCCGAGCAAAGACAATATCTAATTGGTCAAGACAACATATGAGGTGCGGACAAAAGGCCAGATTAAATACTCAGGACACCATCAAAATTTGCTCATAGCTTTTGCTTTTAGTCATGTTTTTAGTCATTTGAGAGTTTCGTTGTCTGAGAATTTTTTTAATGTTATGTCTCAGAGTCTGACCTCGAGTCTGACCTCGAGCCAACGTCCAACCATGAGCTTCCCAAGACATCACTTCAACGAGTAATGATCTTCAATGCCAATCAGCAACTTCGGGAAACCCCCTTTCCAACGACAACAAAGGGAACCCCCTTTACACAGGCAACGCAAGTAACATACCTCCAGACTAAGCTGAACTGGTGTATCTAATATAATTTTAGGCACTCAATGTGAGGGTCAACTAAGTGACTGATGGCTGTTCATGTCTATGCAATTTTGCGTATTGCATTAGACAGACATCCTTTGGGCTACGGTTGGATTCAGTCCTTCACAGAGGATTTATCATTGCTCACAGAAGCTCTCCACACTGAGAATATTCGTTTATCTGTCTTTCAATCCCATCAAACGCCCATCATCCTGGGACTTCGAGAAGCATAACCTGTGTATTTCCTGGTCCAAGAAACAGATAACTCAGTGGTCTGAATCCTGCCACCAACGTGGTCTGAACCTGACTCCCCACAAGACAGAGAATAAGCCCATCACTGCACTCAAAATCACTGTGGAGGACCACGATTTAATTGAGGCTTTCAGCAAAACTTAAGTATCACAACTACCTTGCCATCGTTCAAGTGATATCGACCTTCTATCTGGTTCACATCCCACCAAAGGCTGAGTTTTTCCCCTGTCACAACAAGTCTGAAGTCATGAAATCATATATTGAGGAGGAATTAACTAAGGGCTTCATTCGACCATCCACCTCACCTGCTTCAGCCAGATTCTTCTTCGTTAAAAAGAAGGATGGAGGTCTTTGTCTGTGCTATCCAACAGTCCTTCCATATTTCAAGCATTCATCAGTGATGAGTTCTGAGACATTCTGAATTGCTGGGTCAAAGCAGACACTCTGTCAAGACTTTATGAGTCATCCTTGTAACCACCCTCCTGTGAATCCATCATCCATTTCACCCTGGTTCTCGCTCCCAGCCACTGATCCACAACCAGCCAAAAGTCCACCAAACCTCACTTAGGTGCCATGTGCTCTACGTCAAAGAGTAATTCAATGGGTTCACTCAACTCCCAGTTCTGGTCATCCAGGTATTGCCGCCACTGTACAGCTACTCACCAAGTGCTTCTGGTGGCCCACTTTGCAGACAGAGATGATAGCATACACCCGGGACTGTTCCACATGTAATGTAACCAAGCCCTCTCACCTCTTACAAACTCTACCCATTCCACAATGCCCCTGGTCACATATAGCCATAGACTTTATCCCAGATCTACCTTTGTCCGGGGGTCATACCACTATCCTCACAGTTATTGACCGATTCTAAAAGGCATGTTGCTTGATCCCTCTGCCCAAACTGCCCACTGCTCTCAAAACAGCCGATTACTTATGCTAGTACGTGTTCAGTTTCTATGGTCTTCCTGAGGACATAGTCTCCGATCCGAGCCCACAGTTCACCTCCTAAATCAACCTCCCTTATTCCCCGGGGAGCCCTCAGATGTACCTGCCCTTAATTCATAGCTCCAACACAGCGAGTAGACCTGGAATGAGGCACATGTCCACCTTTAAAGAGCCGATCAACGAACAAGGGAACATGGTGATCGGCGGCGGGCCAATCCCAACTATCAGCTGGGTCAGTGGGTCTGGCTGTCTTTGCCGTGATCTTCGCCTGTGGCTGCCTTGCAAGAAACTCAGTCACAGGTACTTGGGTCCATTCAAGATTCTCATACAAATAACTCCCAACTCCCAAATAACTCCAGTATCTAATGGATTAGGAGTGGTTTGGTCCTGGGGAGAGGTCTTGGGTCAACACAGAGGACATTCTAGATCCCTCTCTTACCACTGACTTTCATAGGAACTTGCAGGGAGGGGGCTCTGTCACAAATTGTGCCCCTGCGGCTTCTGGCACCACCAGAATCCCAATGTCACTACATCATCATTACAGAAACAAACTCATTTATATCTTGAATGGCATGAGGGTGAGTACATTGTCTACAATTTTTCATTTTAGGGTGAACTATTCCTATAATTGAGGTCTTAATATTATAGCCAGACATTTATCTAGATTTAGGATCCAAAATCTTGATTTGTCATCAAAGGTCATTATGAAGAGCTCTCAGCCTTGAAGACTGTTAGTTCAGATGAATAAAGCATTGTATTGTTCAAAGTGTGCAATTAAAAAGCAAATTAGTTTTTCCCGGGTGGATTACTTCACGTTTGTCCCACTGTGCCATAATATTGCCGCAGTTTTATTAATCTCAGCTAGAAAATCTGAGACTCTGAAACATTTCAAAGCATCATTTCAGATTTACCCAACTATCATGCTTGGTGCGTTATGTTCTTTGGGGATTCAGCCTTTTTTAGGCAGAGAAACATGATCAAAGAAGTGGGTCGGTCAGGTTCACCATTCATATTCCAAGAGAAATGTTTTTGTACCACCTTCAAAGTTACATTTTAATCAGCATATGCTAGACTGAACTGATAAGCCGTGTTTTTGCACATCACAGCCAGCAACAATTACCAATCTGGGAATTTATGTTTTTCTCACTAGGAGCCTTTGAGAATCTACTGTACATTGTCTCTTATTTCATATTACACCACTGATTGGCTAATTATCTCCAATTATCTGTATTGATTTTCAGCAGGCAAAAACAAAATCTTCTTTCCTTACAAAACAATTCACTGCTAAATTGGTGAAAATCTGTCCTGCTGTGCTTCTTGCTAGACCAGGCCAAATGCAGACTGCATATGACTAACATTTATGTCTGTATAATCAGTTTATTTTCAGAAACTTCCTCAGAAAAAGGATTCTTCCAGAGGGCATGATGGGATAGCTTTTAATAAGCCAGCTGTTAGGCTATGGCAGTAAGCGATCCACACAGACTCCGGCACAGTCATTGAAATGATCAAATAAATCTTCCCTTATTATTTTAATACACCGCAGCCCTCAAGGATAGATCAGGAGAGTGGGGTAAGATGTGTCAGTGGGTAATCTAGAAAACTTCACAAAGTTTTTCATGTTATTATTTTTTTCAAAAGGATAATTTGTTTAGCTGAGAGCAAATAAGAACTGAAAATTAGCATAATTCTTTTATTTACAAAAATGCATGTATGTTTAATGGCATGTAATTTTTGTAACTAAGGATGGATATATCTTCAATGGGGAGTTAGGGTTATGGTTGGGATAACCATAGCCTTAGGGGTAGGTTGTTGCTAATAAGCTAAAAGCATGTGAACAGTTATTGAATTATTTTGGATTGATTTAGGATCCATTGTAATTTGTTTCCCAGCAAACAAAAAACAATCTGTTCCAATATTTTTTGCAACTAAGTTATGGACATTTTATTTGTGAATGTTCCATCAACATTCAAAAATTAGTTTTTAATTAAAAAACGTTCATTCTTTTTTTTTTTTTTTCTTGGTTATGTGAACGGTACAGAAAAGACAAAATATTAAGGGAACATTGTATATTATAATTTTGCAAGCATTATGTGAAAGGTATTTTTGAATGTTATCTGAACCTTTGGAAGTAGTATTAATGTTTAAAAAAAAGATTGAAAAACATCCAACTAAAATGTTTAAGAAAAAAACATGACTGATGTACAGTATAAATAGTGTTTTTGTGCCAACATTTTGAAAATGTTAATAAAGCCTGAAAATGTTAAATGAATGTTTTATTAAAATTCTATTAACATTACAGGAAGAATTTTGTTTATAATGTTCCATGAACATTCAAAACCACTCTTGTCTTTTCAGAAGGTAAGACATTGCTGAACATTATATTTAATTTTACTATGGACCATAACATCCTACGAATATAATTCAAATCCAATAAAGTTAATAGGAATAAGTAGCTCTTAAATGAGATGAATTATAAAAGAATAGAGATTAAAGATTAAAGAATAGCAATAACTCTAAAGAAGATCAATCAAAAAAACAAATCAAACACACAAGACGAAAGGAACAAAGAACTTTGAGGAGAGAAACACAGAGGTATATTATATACACAATTAATATTGCTCTGTACACATCATTCATATGTGCACTAAATGCCACAGCATTTGGTTTTCTGTGAAGAATTTAAATGATGTTGAAAATTTTCTACGAAATATTCATAATATTAAACATTCTCCTTGGTGGTTTATGAATAACTTTTAGAGAAAGTGAATAATGAAAAATGTACAATGAATGCAAAAATGCATTATTAAAGTGCTGGGGCCAGAATAAAAGAGCATCTAAAGTTCAGAAGAAGATAGTTCAGCCCAAAAGATTTGATGCTTTGTTACATTAAGCTTAAGGGGAGTTTCTGTGTTGATCTTTTTAGGTCTAATATGTAATATAGGCTGATAAAATCCTTTCAGATAGCATCTTACAAACAGGATATGCAGTGTTTGGACACTGTGTCGAGTTCAGTTTCATTCTGAATACTACATAAGGACAGAAACGGCCCATTTTGGAAAGGAATCCAAAGGAATGCAGCATCCATGCATACAAACCCGCATGTTCTCCAAACGTGGAACATTCCATGCATGGATGAATTATGTCAGATATGACAGAACATGATAGATTTATGGCATTCTATGATCTCATGTCTGCAGAAATAAAGCTGTCCCCTGAGCTTGCTGCAGTTTTGGCCTAAGCGAGTGGAATCGGCAGACACAGACTGTGGCTGTTATTGCGAACTCCCTGTGGTTTCACGCATGAGCAGAACTTGTAGGTCAGCGTGTCTTACCAACACCATCAGTGATACAAGCTTCTGTCTGTGTTAGCTCTAAAAGAGCAAGACCAGATACCAATAATTCTCAAGTGCCCCATAAATCATGCATAGATAGGTCATATTTTCTCATGCATGCGTGTTCCACCTTCAGTTTTAGCATTGTGTAAGCAGGCCCGCATGGAATATGTGTCTGTAGAATTGAAGCACTGACTGCACATTTCCATATTTTGCGAAGTTCTCTTGAGGATTCATTTATTAAATATTTTGGATAATTTTATTTTACTTTCAGCTACCACATATTTGACGAAAAAGTGTACATATTCCATATTCTGGGCCTATTTACATGGGCAATATTTATTGAAGAATGCTGTTGAATTTAATACATTGTTCACAAAGTTAAACCTTGCCCAAAAATCTAAAAATATTTAATATTGACATTAAATAATTTAAAATATTTTAAATGTATTACACTTAATTTAGACCTTTTATCATGACCATAATTGTTTTATTTTACTTTATTTCACTTTCATATGTGTTCCTGTACTCCAGATAGTACTTCAGACTAGCACTGTACTGATAAGGGTTTTCTGATGCTTGTCATACTTTTGTACCAGTATATTTTCTATTTTTGTATTTTTTATATATATATAAATATATATGAACCTGAGCTTGTTTCTGAGAATGTTTTCCAATGACAAAGGTCACTTTCGACATCAAAAGCCTCGCCCTGTAGCATCAATCCCACAGTGCACTTACACTGACGTAAGCCGCCAGCTATTCTGGCATCTCCCTTTCACCTTCACATCTTCCCAAAGAAGAAAAGACAAGGCGTAAACCAAAGGCAAAACAAAGAATGTCCATCAGCATACCATCTGAAGCATATGCCACAGACCAAAGGTGGATTCTGAATTTAAGATTACAAAAACACATCTGACGTTCACCTTACGTGGCCTTGGGGACAAATTATAATTTCAGGGAGTAAAACAGCTCGATTTTCCAAATGAGAGTGTAAACAAATGATGGATGGCGATAATCTGAGCAGTCAGTGGAGCACAACGAATGGCTGAACGCCCACACAGCTATGTTTGAACACACTGAGAATATCAGCGGCACAGAAAATGGAGGCCAAAAATAACTGATAGATTAAACAGAAATCAAGGTGAAAAAGTTTATTTCTCTTTCAAAACAGCAAAATGATAATGATGAGGACATTTCATTTTTACACTCTAAATGTTGCAATATTATAAAATATAGAAATATACAGTACTATGCACACACTTAATAATGATAATAATAGTTTTTAGTTTGTATGTATATTTAATTTAATTTAATTTAATTTAATTTAGTACTGACAAACAATTAATTACAATTAATTGCATACATGATAAGTGTTTTTTTTGCATAATATATGTGTGTGTTCTGTGTGTAGTATATTTATTATTTTTACTGTTTATAAATACACACACATACATTATATATTTAGAAAACATCTATGTTTATACATTCATATATTTATTTTCATATAATTTATATGATATATACATATAATTATTATATATAAACATATTTTGAACCTAAACCTAGCCTTAAAATATATAGTATTCGTGTGTATTTATATATACATGATAAATAAACAGATTACACATACATATATAATGTAACCATTTTTTATGTGATTAATCGCGATTAATCGTTCAACAGCACTAATTAGATTTCATTTAATTTATACATTAACACTGTGCTATTCAATAAAGACAAGATGATGCCCTTAATGATTTTATTTTATTTATTATTTTAACAATACAGCTGAGAATTTCATGCCCTTATGTACAGACAGTATAATTTATAGACAATTATTGTAAAATGTAATATTGTGTTATTTCAATAATACACTAAAACTGATGTCCCTATTTCTTTCTTTTTTATTTACTGTATTGTATACATTTTATATTATTAACAAAACATCTGAACATTTCATGTCCATTATTCAAAGACTGTATAATGTACAGGCAATTATTGTTGCTATAAAACTATATAATATATATACTTGTGTGTATACAGTATATATTTCTGCATATTTTAGGTCAAGGTTTTTTAATCTGATAATAACTTCCTAATAATAACTCTGTGCATTTGCATAATAGCCTACTTTGTTTTCTTCTTTTTAAAATAAAATTCACCTAAGTTCACCTCACTTAGTTTCTCGCACTCTTTTTCGCGCCATGTTGTCCCTTCACAGTGGACCTGAAGATTTCTGAACTATGTCAGAGTTAAGCCCTCACCTCTGAGAGCAGATCCAGACAGGGCCATCAGGATTAGGCTCGGATCTGCTCTGGTTATAATCACAGAATCCAAATGGATATTGCACAGACAGAAAAAGAAAAAAAAATCCATTTGCCTATTTTGTCAATGGCGGTATTAATCACATAAAATGCCATTATGTGAATAGCGCTTTTTACATGCTTAAATTCTGTTCCTGCTCATTCTCTCTCTCTGTCTCTATGTCTCTCTCTCTCTCTCCCTCTTGCATGTGTACAGTCTATTTACAGAAAACAGAAAGGTTAGAAACATTAACAAAAAATTATGGAATGAAAAAATTCTTAGATTCAGAAGAAGTCTTACTTCTTTTGCATAAAACAAATGGTTCGAGAAATTTTAATCGGATGAGCTGCATTAAATTTTGGCAAAAAATGGTTGGGGGGGGGGGTAGATAAAGAGTTGAAATACAATTATTTATTTATTTATTTATTTATTTATTTTTATTTGTATTATTGTGATGGAAACATTCCAAGATGTAAACTCTGAATCTGATAAAGTCAGAATTGTTGAGTTTATATCATTGAAGTTCTCAGTTTATATTGTATCTTGCTATTCTTTTTTTCTCTGAATTGTGAGATATAAACTCAGAATTGTGAGGGAAAAAGTCAGAATTATGAGCTAGTATGTCTCAGTTACATTTTTAATATTCTATTCCTTGAAACAGGCTTCTATACTTTAGACATCAGACTTCCTAAGAGGAAAAATATCTCTTTTTATATATTATTTCAAAGAAGCACAGAAAGTTTTAGCATTCTTCAGTAAGTGTGGAGGCGGGGTCAGCAGCGTGTTATTCAAATAACATGCAAATGTTTTTTTGACAGCTGCAGTCAGATGGTGACCAGACGAGGAGGGCCGCTATCTCTGAGGTTCGTCAGCAGATGGTGGGAAGTCAGACTGAGCTGTGTGGGAGACAAGATGCAGAAAGACAGAGAGAAATGCATAATCATTGTTTTATTCATCCAGTCTCTGCTGCTTCTGCCTTAGGGGAATCTTAAGGAACTGCAAATTGATACAGACCTCTCATTCACACCGGGAAAAGCAGCACTGTTTTATCAAAAACATGCAACACATGAACAAGAGATGCTGAGGATGTTGCTGCCCTCTCCACTCTGGTTCCCATTGTTCACATCTTGTCTTCACTATAGGTGCAACATTCATTAAAGTTGATGTTAATTGCCGGTTGCAACCTATTTTCCGCCTGTAATGTGAAATTAATGTAACAATAAACAAATAAAATGCAGATATTGCATGAGGCTTGTGTTTATACTATTTTTGGTTTATAAATGTCTCATGAATATCAGTTGTTTCATGTGCAGCAGCCAATATTTTACTACACAATGCATTGTAGTCAGTACATTTCTCATTCCTCCTTGAACCAGAAATTTAATGTATTTAATGTATTCTGGGCCATTTATGTTTTCTTTTTTCTTCTTCTTATTTATGTAGCCAAATATAACCTTTACCAAATTATGAAAGCTGAACTTGCACCAAAATAACACTTTTTTCAACTACAATCAATAATTGTATTTAATTTTAATGAGTATTTCACTATTTACTATATATTTTTTTTATTTTAAGGAACACCCACCTCATTAAAAAGATACATTTGTTTAGACCAATATAGTTTTTTTCTTCATTGGAAAATTTACTTTGAGAAATGTAGCATCACTTGCTCATCAATGAATCCTCTGCAGTGAATGGGTGCCGTCAGAATGAGAGTTCAAACAGCTGATTAAAACATTTCAATACAAATCCTCTAATAAATAAATAATCCACATCTTCTATATTGTCTGAATCAGAAGAGAAATATGCAACAACAACAAAAAATCAAGAAAACAAATACTTACAAATTTTGACATGAATAATCAATTTTGACATGAATCGATGACAGCAGTTGGACCTTTTTCCTGGATGAAGCGTTATTATGGGCTTGAATTTTGGTAAATATTAACAGATGGACTGGAGTGGTGTGGATTACTTTTGGATTAATTTGATGTTTTTATCAGTTGTTTGGACTCTCATTCTGACGGCACCCATCTGCTTCAGAGGATCCATTGCTGAGCAAGTGATGTAATGCTGAATTTCTCCAAATCGATTTTCCAATGAAGAAAGAATCTTGGATGAGTACATTTTCAGTAAATTTTCATTTTTGGTTGAACTATTCTTTTAATTTTGTATCATTATTATTGTGCATAGGCCCTAAACTGTTTATTTAGTCCCAGAACTGTGACATGTTAGGCTGTTACCACAGTGTTTATTTGTAAAGTTTTCCTAAGAACGGCTTACATATAGTTGTCTCTGCACATTACACCAGCACAGAAGAAAGTATTTTAACATCGAAAAAATTACACACTTCACCTTTAACACAGGAAATCGAAGCCTCATGTGTCTGAAGGCTGCCGTAAGTAGTTAGATGTCACTTTCAGTCCCTCTCACTCTCTCGGAGACGCCCGTGGGACACAGTGGAGGACAAGTCGTATTGTCAGACCACACACATACATTTATATACACACTCATGCACCGCTGGTCATGCGCCTAGCAGGAACGACAAGGAGAAAGCAAGGTATGAGTTGTTCCCCAGCTACAAACTAACACACATATATACGGATGTGACTCTCAGCATATATCATATATTCCCTCTTCTGTCATCTTCATGGGCTTATGGATTTATTGAGGCTTCCGTTGGAGACTTCCAATAAACCGCTTGTGATGAGGAGGTACGGTCAACCAAAAGAGGAAGGGGGATGAGAAAAGTGCTGGGAATGATAAAGGGGATTACACGGTAAAGGTGTTAGCTGTAAAGGAAAGGTGAATAGGTTTCATATTAAGGACGTGCTTGATGCCTATTTTTATTACGTATAGGCGTGTAAATTGGTCTGGTTCATATATCATTTCAATTGGAAGAGGAGATAGTCGTCCCCTGTGGGATCAAACCTGAGAGAACGTGTTCTCCTTCCGGATCTAATTCCCCTCGTGAAATATTTTCACTGAAATATAAGCCTTTCCGTAATCCTAACCTCAGTCCCAGCTTGTTTTTATCCTTTCGGAGGCAAAGTTTGGCAGAAAACTGGCCAAACTAGAACAGATAGGGAAAAGGTGTTGCATGCAAATAAATGTGAATGTAGAGTATAAAAGCATAAATACACCTTCACATATACAGTAGCAGGTGTTATTCTCGTCCAGGCAGAAGTGTGTGCTGCATTATCATGGTGTACCACCCCCCTCATTGAAGTGTAAATCCAGAGGTAAATATGGATGGGGAAGGGACATACAGGGATTAGGGAGAAAAATCCATTACAATCCCGGGACTGTAACATAGTTATTCGCTGACTGCTAAAACCTGTGTGTGTGTGTGGACTTGAGCGCTCAGTGTTTGACCTGGCTATGCACCTAGATTTGATTTGATTATTGTAGATAGAAAGAATTATATCAGTCTTAACTGAACCGTGCTGTGAAAATCACATGCTGAGGGTATAACCTATGAGTTTTTCATTTAATGAAACTCAAAATATACACGGCTTTAAAATTCATTTGCAGCAGCGTTGCTATTTATGTCTGAAACAGTTTGTTTTCATGTAATATATTAATGGACAAACACATTAAAAGCCTATGTGATAAAAACCAGAAATGCCTCTTCATATCAGGAATTATATTATATTATAAATAAATGAATAAACAAACTTACAAAAGGGATAAGAAAAACATGTATAAGTTACCAAAAAAAAAAAAAAAAAAAAAAAAAAAATATATATATATATATATATATATATATATATATATATATATATATATATATATATATATATATATATATATATATATTGGAGTTTCATGAGTGTGAAATGTTTGCGGTTTCTCATGTCAAAAAAAAAGGTTGTAATGAAGAAACCAAAAAACAGTTATGCTAAAGCGTATGATTTGATTTTTTTTTTTCCTAAAAAGAGAAGGTGTGTCTAGTTAATTGAATATATATATATATATATATATATATATATATATATATATATATATATATATATATATATATATATATATATATATATAATCTGGTGGATGTTTACAACACTTTTTTTTTAATTGCCATTCTGATTAATGAAGCGGATTTGGTGATTGGCAGTTTGCATAGCTTGAGCTTGTTTAACACGTAGGCCAGTTTCTTACGTAATAAGCAAAAAATTACTGCTGCTCTTCTGAAAGATAATCCCAATCCTGCCACAGGGGATTTATATCCTTCTATACTTGTAGTATATTCGACTTAATCTACTAGGCTTGTTGAATTTTCCTCATAAGCATGTATTCCTCACATCGATTTATCCAACAATTGGGTGGTACAGAACAATGAGATGTAATGTGTAATCTCGAAGCAAGATACACTAGGCCTATTATAAAAGAGTTTTGTTTGGATGGAAAGATGCTTCCACTACAGAAAAGGGAGAAGGGACAATTGTACCTCCATTTCATCATACCGGCAATAAGATGTCTGTTGTTACCTTCTGGGAGGACGTGAAGAACAAATGCCTCTTTCTATGCTTCTCTTTCTCTCTCTTGTTGTCTAGCATCTCTCCTTGTCCTATCAACTTCACTGAGACTCAGAGACAATGTGTGTGATATATATAGTACATTTCCCAAATAATTACAAAGAAATGGCAATACATTGATTTAAAGTTAATGCAGGAAGATACACTACAATCCAATAATCTTTTTGTATTTATATTATATTGTGTTTTATATTTATATTATGCCAAGCACATATGCCCATATAGTTTTGACTTTTTAAATCAGTGCATTGAAAATAAAAAAATCTTGTTTTACAGTTTTAGTCTCGACATACAAACATCTTGATAAAATGCTTTCTTTTGACCTGTAAATGAACCCATTTGTCTCTGCAAATATTCTGCTGTGTTATTTACAGAATATAACCAGCGCTGCTCACACTTCATTTCATCCCGACCGTGTCACTGTGCAAGCATTATATGCATAAACATTAGAAACATCCAAATGGGCATTAAAAATCTTTGCTTTTGGGTTAAATTTAGTTTGGGTCAATTGCCTTTTGTCTCCAAACAGATTCCGACACATTAACCAAACAGTCACATCACATTGTGCCTCCGAACCATGTAGTAGAAATAAACAGCCACTTCAACATATTGTTTTTCCCGTGGCACAGGAATAGATATTGTCACCCTTTGGAGATCAGTGCTTCTGCAATAACTCAATGGTAGCTTGGTTACTGTGTACACTTCTTGTATTTCTATTGATTTAATATTAGACCCCACAACCCAGACCCCATTTATTTAATTAGAGTGCCCTTACATTGCTCTTTGGAGGTGTGATTAATTGAATGTATACTATGGGAACTCACACTATGATTAATGAGTACCACACAAGACAAAAAATTTCCACTGTTGCCAAGCTGCCTTGAATTCAAGGTAATCGGAGTTTAACATGCAGGTGCTGTTTTGCATGACATTGTAAAAAAAATAAAAAAAAAAAATAAATCTTTATAAATTATACTGTCGAAAAATGACTTTCTTTTTTAAAATGTCAACTGGTGTCAACATGCTAATTTATTTTGGTGTCAACATGCATTTATCATACTTTTATTGTGTTTTGATGTCATTCATGGAGCTTGGCAGCATAAATCACCATAGACCATTGTTTTATGGAAAAGAGCAGCATTGGCATTCATTCAAACATCTCCTGTTTTTTTTTTTTTCACAGAAGAAAGAAAGTCATGCGAGTTTGAAATGACATGAAGGTGAATAAATGATGACAAAATATTGATTTTCGGGTGAAAAATGTATGTCAGGCTCAAAATCGGAGAAAAGTTTTTGGTTCTTGGTTGTACTTTTAAATTTGATGATCTGTATTTGCTCAGTGGAGTCAGTATCAAAGCTGTTCCAAACTTCAGAAAGTCATGGGTAGCATTACAAGTATCAGTGAAATGGCTGAGCTGACACTGATGTTGAGAAGCATTCTGGGGGGAAATCTAGTAGGATTCCGGAACAACGAGGCCATATCTGGCTGTCTTCTCGGCTTTCTTGTGCCAGCAAGATCACTATCTATAATGCAAATGTCAGTGCAGTTCTATTGCACAGGTCTTGGTGGCCCAATAATATTAACCTTAACTGTCACTCACTTTTTTGAACATAGACTTTATAGTGCACGATCAAAACTTATTTTTTTATAATTCATGAAAACATTTTGTAACATGATATTGATGTACCATTTGCATGGTACTGCAATGTCTGATATTAAAATGGGTTTAAAAGGATTAATTTTGAGATTTTAAGTTTTCAGTTGATATATAATTTCTGCTCATTTCTAAAATGTGATAGAGAAAAAGTCAATGAAGAAATATTTTTTTAACAAAAGGTCAGAACTCCTGTTCTAATGTACATTTTTGAGGGTGCACACTTGTCATAAATTAATCTATTACTTTTACTACATAATTTTTAACAAAAAACATCAGAAAAACATATATTTGGGAGTCTTAGACCTTTCCAACGGTATATAGTTTGTCAAGTTTAGATCAGATTTAATTAAAAAGTGAATGTAAGCGTCCCGTATACGTGAAATTATTTTAAAAATAAACCACTAATGAGAACCTTGCAGTTTTGCAGGGTAAGAGCCTGCAGATATAACTTCACTAGCGTTGGAGTAAACTACATTGAGAGACCGATTTGAAAGATTTCAAAAACATCTATGGCTGTAAAAAAAAAATGCAGTTCCAATAAAAAAAAAAACTGTTCACTGGTTCACGACAAGGGGTAAAAAAAAAAAAAAAAAAGTAGTTTTTAGTTCATCTTGACCAACATGATCTATAGTAATTCTATATCTATAATTCTATACTTAGATTTGTACTGTCTTTAAATGTAACCATAAAGCTTAAATAAGATTAAGAGCAGGAGAATGATAGTGAAATGGGAAACTACATTGTGATTGATCATTTTTTGTTTAAAACTATAAGCAAGCTTGAAGTTGGGTCCTCATGAAAACCAATAAATGTTTTTAGATGTGCCAGCCGATAATGCGCAAGCTCTGTTGAACAATGCCAGTCGTTGAACAGAACTGGAAACTACAGGCTGATCTTAAGGAAATCAACAGCGATGTGCAAAAATATACACATCTTATAATAATAATAAAATAATATGCTACTTTTTGCAGTGAGTACTTAGCAAGCTACTGTATATCGCTCCTTTTGTCATTCACACAGCAGGCATTAGTGAACACATTTTCCATAATGCTTAGTATGTGAGTTTTATCATATGACATTATGTAAATATAATAAAGCATATTTCTGTCTGGGAAGAGTTTAGAGTTTAATATGGTAATGTAATGCTGCAGCAGAGACTTGCTACTTCCATACATACTGCTGCTGTACATATAACATATGAAATAATCCCCATATATATAGCATATATGAATCACCCCATAGCCGATCTATACAGGTGGAACTGGGGAAGGTGGAGGGTTTCTGTAGTGTGCTGAAAATCAGTAACTCCTGTGAAACTGCAGATTATTTTTTTATTCCAGAGAGAAATAGGAAAATTAAAACGTTCAAATTCAAATGTGTTGTCTGTAATACGATATAAGATTTTCTTTCAAACTGTTACCTTTCATAGCCCAAGCCTGTCCTTACTTTAAAAGACAAGTGTTTTCACTGAAGCCTGTTGTGCTTGCAAATCTTTTATCAAAAAAAGTTCAAAATATTCCAAGTTTCAAAAAAGGTACAGAAGTCTACACAGCCCCCCGTTCACGACTGAACTGCCTTATGTTCAGAAAAATTCTTAAGCGTCTATACCGTGCCCGCTGGGAAATTTGCAAAAACCATCCCCAACAAAAAGCGAAAGAGGACGAGCGCAGAGAGTAAAAGCACAACAAAGTAGAAGGGGTTAGACAATCAATAAATAAATGCTTCAAAGGAGATACCTGGGAGAGCAGTGGGGATCGCTCCAAACAAGAAAAGAGGGATATAGAGAAAGGGGTGAGAGAGAGAGAGAGAGAGAGATTGATTTTCTGTAATGGTTTCTGTGCCACACTCTGACACGATTATGATTTAGCTTCTCTTATTGGCATGGATTCAGGCCATGGTCAAAGCTCATCACTCACATTAATTAAACTACACAATCAATTGCTTGTTTAAGAAAATCACTATTATACTGCATTCATATCCTTGACAGAATCTTCATGATGGGAGTTTATTATCTTTTAGCATATGCTACAGATGGGATTTCATCTCATGAGTCTCATGACTGGGCTCAAAGTCATCCGTCTTTTGCGCTGAAGGATTTGGTTGACAAATATATCTATTGTGGAGAATTTCATAGTCAGATTACATTGTTTGCCAGGTATAAGGTTAGATAAACCAAGATCAAAAAACATCTGCTTACGTTGAAGTCTGGCTCCTCAGTTGTTTACTTCTTTGACATTCTTCTCATGGGTAACAATTCAATCTAAAAGCCCCTGTAACCCCTCACCTTGCCTAAGGACACCCACCGCACCTTCGCCCAGGAAGCGGCTTCGCCCCTCGGCTGCTGGGTTTTTTCAATCAGGTTAGTCCTTTCCCTCAGACATGCCAACATGACAGCTGACCTTCACAGAAGTATAGCCTTGGCCTTTTCCTCAGCAGAAAGTGGTTTTACTGTTATCCGGTGATAGAACGCTTTAGCCTCCGAAAAAAGAAAGGCAGAATGGACTGAGACGAGGGGCGAAAGAGCACGAGAGAGTGACAGAGAGAGACCGACAGACAGAGGAAAAAAGAGAGCGGTCTGAAGAATGATTAGCCTAAGACCAGCTTCCTTTTTGCTCAAAATTGGTCTCTTGAAATTGCACATTTCTCAAATTGCCTGACAGCCACTTCTTCTTTGGAAGATGTTGTTTAGAGAGGAAAAATATATCATACAGTTGTTTCTTTTTGGCAAACTGCTTTAATTGTACATTGAGTGGTCTTCTGTTTAGAGTGCATGTAAGACAACAGGTTAAACACTGTCTTGAAGTTGAGGACCATGGGTGCATTAAGTAAACAGTTGATAAAAAAGCTCTTGCATTTTATGACCTGTACTTATAACCCTTACAGTACCATAACCAGCTACTGCCAAAATAATGCTGCACTATTTACTGTACTTAATGGGGATATTTTCAATGAAAACATGACTTCTTGCTATGTAAATTAGGAATATTATAGATTGTGCTTTATGCAAAAAGCTCAGCTCTGTTTGCTTGGAGGAGTCAATGTTGAGCTACTGAAGTAGGTGGTAAACCATAAAAACATTATCATTCATTTGATAGTGCACTTCAGACATTCTTCTACACACTAAAAAATGTTGGGTTAAAAATAACCCAACTATGGGTTGGCATTGAACCTTCCCATCTGTGGGTTATTTCAACCCAATGAATTGGTTTAAAATCCTGTTGGGTTAAAAGTTACCCAACAGTTGAGTTAATTATGTATATTAATTAACATCAGTATTTTTTATAGAAAATTACTTAACTCAACTATATTATGAAACTACTTTGTTGTAAATTTTATTTTATATGCAAATAACACGTTCACAAATATGTACAAGAATGTGTAAAACTACAACTGACATTTTCAAGATGCCCAAATGTGTTGATTCATATTCACATCAAAACACACAAATGTGCAAATACAGTTCACAGCCTAATGGTTAAGCCCCTTTCACTCTGCAATTCCGGCAAATACACGGGTAAAGTGTTCCGGCAATTGTTCCCGGGTCGCTAGATTTAGCACTTTCACACTGCCAGTGATTACCCGGGATATGTGCGTGCTTTCACACACAACCTGTAAAGATCCCATAACTACACGTGACATCAGGGCGTGACGTGTAAGGTACGAGTCGAAAATGTTAGGCACGTTATACTTTCACTGAAGCATGCGAACGATCTCTGTGTCAGCGCAGAAAGTGAGGAACTAAGTGATCTCTGCTTCATTACGGTTTGCACATATTTTTCCATCGTTGGATGGGTTAAATGCAGAGCACCAATTCTGAGTATGGGTTACCATACTTGACAAATCTCCCCGTTTACAATAATAAAAACTTGGGAGGAGTTTTCCTTGTCACCAAGCACCAGGACATGTGGATTTTGGATTGTCTCATGATTCAAGTACAGCACTATATTAGTGCCAACCTTAAAATAATAATAAAAAAGTTCAGTTAACATGCATTGTGATGATATTTCATTGATACACTAACTTTACAAATGAGTGAATTTAAATGAGTTAAAGCTAAGCGAATTTAATTTGGTTAGAGGTATAATTCACCCAAAAATTTATAATTAATAATTTATTTCCAAAATATCTTCTTGGAACGATTTGTATTGTACAATGTGTGTCTTATACAAAAGAAATGAAGATGACTTGACAATACAGGCACTGTAATTTTAACATATGATTTTGCAGTGTTGCTTTTACTTACAGGTTGAATGTCAATGAAGGACTGCTTCATTTCTGTGTATGATGTACACACCATTTTTCCATTTGTGTGGTATGGTGTAGATGGCAGGATGGCAGGAAGGGTTTTAAAGACATTTTCTGCACAAACACCTTTAAATGACACAAGTACAGAAAAAGCACAAGTGAAAAAAAAAGAAACTAAGCTTACAGTCTTTGTGTGGATATACTATCATTTGCACTAAGAGACAGAATTAAGCAGTTTTCACTCCCTCCAGAAAATTTTCAGCAATATTTGCGGCTAATGTGAGCAAATTTGACCACCCTTTACCCTTTGTGTGATTTGGTCATTAAGTTTGGACTTGTAGGGAGGAACAAAAGTACACTGTAAATGAAAGGAAGCTTTGTTGGACGGAATGCGGCAGCAATACACTTATCCTTTCACTTCATTTGTCTTTTTTCATAATTTTTGGAAGTCAAAGGTCTAAGTAAAATTGAAAACTTATGTATCATTAATTTAAAAAGTTTACTTACCTTGAAATGTTTCAATTAACAGGCAGAGGTTCTATTGTTGCAATTTTTCCTTCACGAAAAAGTCCATTGTCTAAAACATAAGTATAAACACATTTAGTACAACACATTTAAAAAACATGTCAATCAGTCTAGCTTCATAAGAGAAATGGCTGCAATTATAGGGTATTCTAATAGATGCATAACAATATCCAATATGAATAAACACTTTTAATAAAAATAAAAATAAAAACACGTTTTGTAATTTTGGGGCACTGATATAAATTTCCCCTGAAAGAGCGGATTGCCTCACGACTGCGCTCTTTTTTATTTCGTATGGGTTTTGAACTCTTATAACAGAAAATTGCAGGTTCATTCAAACGATTCTCACTGAATCTGTTGTCTGGAACTAAAACTTTTTTAACGTATAAAAAATTACTATTAACGTATCAGTACACATTACTTAATGTTATAACAGTTATATACATCATACAATTATATTAACAGTTACTTACCTCGTAATCATGGCCAAGAGGGTAGGGGACCTGCAGAAATTTTTTGGTCGATGATTCATGCCTAGAGTTTGGGGGGGCTGACTCCCAGGTAATGCTGAGGCCCCAGCCGGGCTACGTGCCCAAGGTTCCCACTACACCCTTCAAAGACCAAGTGGTGAACCTACTAGCACTGCCCCTGGAGGAGGCAGACCCAGCCCTGGCTTTGCTCTGTCCTATCCTGCTTTGTAGACTGTACACAATGCTTCAGGTCCTCAGACAAGCTCTTTGTCTGTTACGGAGGCCGGCAGAAGGGGAATGCTGTCTTGAAGCAGAAGATGGCCCACTGGATTGTGGATGCCATCACCCTGGCTTATCAGGCAAAGGGTGTGCCCTGCCCACTCAGGTTGCGAACTCACTCAACTATTTTTCCCGTTGTGTCTGTCGTTGCTATGCAGGGGGTATGGCTTATCTAAATGAGATGTAAATGAGCCCCATTGTCACTCGTAGCAGTGAGAACTGCACAAATCTTCAGAGGCTATTTTCTGCTTTTTCAGCTTTTTTGAGTGCCTACCTTCAAATGGCCACAACTTCTCCAAATATTATCAGATTTCCATGTGTTACACATCGTTGGAAAGCTTGGAGACTACACTTTCAGAATCTGTGAATAACTCAAAATGCTCCAGAACTGACTTGTGTCCCTACTTTCCGTGATTGGTCACATATTCTTATTTATCCCACATCATGTCACGTTTCATTTTAAATGAATAATTCTGTTATCATTTACTCCTCCTCATGTTGTTATTTTTGCAAAACACAAAAGATACATTTTTGGAGAATAATTAGCTTTGGTGTTCATTAGCTAAGTTTACATGCATCCAAATAATACAATAGTAACAGAATTGATGACTCAAACTGACAAATATTCATGTAAACACCTCAGTAAGTCCAACTGAGCTTCACTCAAATTAAATTTTGATTGGATAGAAAGAGGTGGCATAGTTATGGGGGTGGGGGTTAAGATGCATGTAAACGCTTGAATATGAATATGTACTTAATCTGATTATAAATATTTAATGACACTTATGTTTCCAAGTACACTAACTATTTATAAAACATTGTTAAGGGGACAAAAATGTATGGTTTTGGAACAAAATACATTTGATATTTATGAATTGTTGCTGATGCTTTTATCCAAAGCATCTTACATTGCATTCAAGGTAGCTTTCCATAGGAATCAAGCCCATGACCCACTGTATAAGATACAGGAAGGCATGTCAGGTCTTTTTATCTTTCTTAATGATCTGACCTGCGCTTTATTTTCATCAAATGACAAAGCTACAAGAGAGGAGTGTATGGATCTCTCTCACAATGGACACTTGTTAGGGATTAAACAATCTATAGCCTCCAGATGTGACCCTAGTAGTTTCTGTCAGGTGGCAATTGCTGTGCAGAAGATTAAGGCTCTCAGAAAATCATGTCAGTGGAAGGTCAATCGAATCCATCTCCATAACACACTTACTGTCGCTAAACATTACGCTGAAAATATCAAAACATTGCCCAAAATCTAGCTCGGCAGATGTCGGCTTGTGTTTTGCTTTAGTATTGGGTAGTGGAAGAACGTAGATAATAAGCTTAACTGAAATGACAACACACATTAAGTTCAGCGACTGCACACTTTAGAAAGTTTTCCATATGTCTCAGCTAAATGTGCATTTGGTCCAGAATTAAGGGAAAGCCGATGCAGGCTGTCGCTTTAGTACAAATATGGGCTGTTACTCATGAAGCTCCCCTTCGGCTATACTTCATTACTGACCTAATGAGCCCAAACAAAGGAGTAGAGAACTCCAACCCTGCTAACAACATACAGTTCACTATAACCTCAATGAATGCTGCATGACTGTAGTGTGTGCTGAGTGAGTGAGTGATTCAGGTTGCTGTTCCTGCAGAATTTGGTTGGCCTTATTGACCCGTTTTGGACTTGTTGGCACTCGAGATTCAAGAACATCTCCAACTGTGTCCCCCAGAACTTCAATGACCTTTGAAATTGTGATGAGTGGAGGCCTGGACTTCTCTCTCGTCCTTCACTGTTGTTGCTCCTCTTTTACATCCTTCCAATTTCCTCCGTGGGACACGAGACCGGCGAGTGGAGCAGGTGTCACTCATTTCCCAATCATTCCAATGGCCTCGCTCCGTTCCCACGGCTCTCGGCCCTGCCCCACTCGTCACAGAAATATAGGAAGAATTGTTTAAAAAAAATTTAGTTTTCTGAAATCCTAATACCTTTTACTGAAAAAAAGATGGTGTATAAACTATTTTCACTCAGAAGTTAATATTTCAATAATTAAAAAAATTAACTGGATCCTCAGCAGTAAACGGGTGCCGTCAGAATGAAAGCCCTAATAATCACAATAATCCACACAACTCCAGTCCATCAATTAACATCCTGTGAAGTGAAAGGCTGCGTAATAAATTTAAGATGATTTAACTTCATTTTATAAATAAATATAACTATTTAGCTTTAGTATATTATTTGTGTATAGTACTGTATGCCATTCCTTGAACTCATCGAATATGTAATTCAAACCGTAAAGAATGGCTCTAGCAAAGCCAAGGTCATAGTTTTGCTTCCAGGGGAATGCTGGATTTGTTTTGTTAAGATTTAAATGATAGATATAATGATGACCTTCATATAACAAAAAGAAAGACGAAGTATAAATATGCTTGTTTTTAATTCAATCAACCAGCGATGCCATAGAAACACATCTACAAGTAATACTAGACACACTAAACCTACATTTGACAAGAACGTGTCTTCAGAATAAATCTAAATCCACCTCCACTTCGGCATAAAATAGCACATAGGTACGTTTTCCAAGAAATTATTTTCAGGCATCCTAAATTCATAGCTCAGCTATAGCCTCCTACCCAGCACACATCCCTTCCCATACGTTCCCTTTTTTCTGTCCAAGCTCCCAGAAATCCTTTGAACGGTCTAGCTCTGCTGCAGTAAGCTCACCCTCTTATCAAACACTGTATTAGCCCAATTGGCATTACCCTCAATAACACGAAGTACAGTGATTTATGTAAAGGTAGTTTTTCAGTGGGATATGCCAGGGCCAACACTTGTTAAAACTCAGAGCTTTTTAGAGGCTCCTTTTTCATCTTGACTTCACAAGCCAGTTGAGGGAAAGACTCTAGTGGCAGATGATGGCTACATCAGAAACAAACTGAGATGTTGTCGGTTGGAATGTAATGACAAAGTTTGGTGATATCCATAATTTAGGCCTGCTCATGAAACATGTACCGAGATGATAATGAGATGATACAGTTTCCAGCATTTATGCTTATATGTTACTCTTTTAAAATATGCTGTTTCCTCTAGTGGTTGTGTATAACTTGAATGTTTTGGCCTCTAACCTCATTCATCAATAGACGGAAAACAGCAAAGATGTTTTAATTAATTCAAAAACTCAGTACGGCCCTCTGGAGTGTATATTCACATCTAATTCAAAGGTTTTTTGCACTAAAAAAATTTGTAAAGACATGTGAGGACATTTATTTCTACTAACATTAAATCTACTAATATTTAAATTGATAAATATAATGTACATTTTGTATATGAAACATACATTTCTGTTTTATAGTTAAAACAATATTAAATAGAAATTATACATATGTAATTTCTATGTAATTAACATTGCATAAGTTGCATAAGTAATGTTGTTAGATTAATGGTTTAAACATAATATTTTAAATATATAAATATGCAATGGAAATATTTAATTTCCTTAATTTACATTTTTTAATTTATACTGAATTAAAACTGGCAAGAGATGGTGGCAAATTGATCTCTTAATGAGTGAGTCATTGTATCATTCATTCAACCAATTTGTTCCAAACAACTTATTCATTCAGTAATGAATGGGTAAGTCACTGAATCACTCAAATGATTCATTTAAAACAGTCGTTCAGTAACAAAACACCACTGGTAATGTGCAAATGACTTGCAACTCACTTACTTTACTAAGTGTTGTATAAAATGTGTTGTGTATTTTTATATTTTTCTGCTTGTCATTCATAGCATGGCCTATCTGTTATCAGTTAAAATATTTCAGTCCAGGTTAGTGATGAACTAATCTCCCAAGCTTCTCTCCCATGCTCACACTTTCATCTCTACTAGACGTCTCCCCTTGCCGAGCAGATACAAAGAGAGAGTTGGCTGAAAAACTCAGGCCCAGAGGAGGCCACTGTCAGGATGCGTTAACCTCACAGAGGTTGTTGGCTTTTCTTTGCTCTCAGAGGTGAAGGGGCTTTATGCTGCAGATATAGTTCTGTTCCTCTCTACGTTTAATGAAAAATCTTACTCGGAGAGAAACTGCAGTATTGCATTTCAGTCCACCTCGGAGTCATAAATCCGGTAGATGAAATCATTGAAGCTACGGAAGAGTGTAGAGTATGTAAAATTCATTCTGGGGAGAATTCACTAGGAATGAACTGCAGTCAATTATAGTGTAGTTTTATCACCTGATAAACCCCCACAAATGCAAATGAGGTATACTTACAAACAACATATATTTCCGTATTTAAATAAAAAAAAGAGTATTTAATATATATATATATATATATATATATATATATATATATATATATATATATATACATTAGTGCTTGGCAATGATTAATATATTGTGAGAGGGATGTGTGTTAAAATGATAAACCACACAGTTAACAAAACGATTCACTCCACTGTGTTGAGCGAGAGCACTTCACGTGTCATCGTAAGCTTCCTATTTCCAATTTATAAAGTCATGATTACGATCTTGTTGCCTTTTTTTCTGTTAAAAATAACAGTGGACAGTGGATTGTGAATGTTGATGCTTAGCCTAAATGATTTGATCCTCCTGTAACTTATGATTTTTCTGTATGTGTATTCAAAGCCAGTGAGCAACTGCATTTACACGTAATAAAATAATTAGTGGCGTTAATAAAGTAATGTGTTAACGCGATAATAACATGTTAACTTGCCCAGCCCTATATATATATAAGAGTGCATGAAACATTAGGCCATAATAAACACTAGGCTATTTTGTATAATCATTTGTCGTTCAAATACATCGCCAATACGGAAACTTTGATTTTGTGTCGAATGACAGACCCACTGGTTTGGGTTTAGTTTTAGCCTAAATTATTTAGTTTTATTTTGTTGTTAATATTGCTATAGCTTCTTATATTTTTAATTCTTGTTCTTTTCTAAATACCGTTAATTGAAATTATTTTGTTGTGGAGTGAGGGGAACTAAAATAGCCTAGCGGAGCTTCTCAAATTTCCCGGAAGCTGAACAGTTTTCATTTGCTATATTAACCTCAAAATAATTCTTAAAATGAAATTTGGAGTCCAACTTTCGGACACATATACAGCCTTACTTATTATACATTTACTATTATTCTATATTAAATAGCATCCAGATACGTCAGAAACATTTGGATTCGTGCTGAAAGAGAAAGGTAGGCATCAGCTTCACAGATTAATTTGTTTTTGGTTTGACGTTTTTATAGCCTAAACTAATAACTGTTTTTATAATGTTTTTAAACATTTTGCTTTAGACTACAGACATTTTAGCCTTTATTATTTCGGAAGTAATAAGGCTAATAAAATGAGATGTGAGACTTTTTTTTTTCTTTTTTTTTTTACTCTCAAAATGCAATCTTATAATGTTTTTTTTTTTCTTTTAACAATGCAGCAAACATTATTAAATATCTGAAAAATACTTTGTCTTTTAAGTTTTGATAGATTTTTTTGTTTTTTTTTAAGTAGCTTACATTTGGCTAAAATGTAGAGATGATGATGCTGTAGCCTATTGGCTGTGACTAGCGTTAGATCTCTATTTTTTCCTTTTATTTTTGAGTGAAGAAAACGCTATACTTTGTTATTATTATATAATTATTATTATTAGGCAAATACTATTGTTTTTAAAAAAAATAACGTTATTAACCGGTATTTCTTCCACCCGAAACGGTTTCGGAACGGTAATAATATCAGAGGAACGCAGAACAGTAACGTTAAAATATCGATTCTGCTCGGGAGTTAACCAATTTAATTTTTTTTTTCCGTTTTCAAGCCTTGATATATATGTACATACACTCTGTTGAAGTGGTGTTAGTTAGTTACCCTCAGTCAGAGAAGATATGCATTATAATAATAATAATATGCAAATGGTTAGCCTTTATCCCAACCATGACATGGCTTGAGCAGGATTCCTATTGTGGTATAAAGGGATTTTTTTTCTACCTTTCCACTACAAGCGTGTAAAGAAGGTAATGTGATCCCAGCACACCCACCATCTCTGTCAACCTGTCCTCTGTGACCTCATCTTCAAAAAATCAAAAAAAAAATTAAAACATGAGAGAACCCAAGAGAGAATAAGCAAGAAAGAGAACAGAAAGAGAGGTGTATGTAAATCAAACACACACACCACACACACTTCTCAATCTCAGGAAGCGGTGCATGAAATATAGAGCCGTCCTACTTTCTAAAGGTTGTAATTAATGTAATGCCCATCCGCGATACTCCCTGCACCCTTTTTTACCCGACAAACGGGAGGATCCTGTTAGCTCTCCACTAATCCAGCTCAGGGTGGCATGGTTCCCAGATCATCAGAGCGGTTGGACACAGAGAGATTACTGCTAACTGAAGAAATGCTGGCCGGGTCTGTGACATGGATGCTTTTCACACACATTAACGTCTTCTTATACATGCTAACGCCACCCTTACAGTGGTCTCTAACCTCAAACCAACTCTCAAATATCACTTTTTAGATTCTGTTACAGTTAGGTGCCATATATTATGACACACTAATGTATATGATATACTTTTATTATTTTATTATGCTTAATGTCATTCTTGTTAGTTTTAATGTTTTACTCAGGTAAAGCAGGATGTGTGAAGAACAGCTTGCTGATGACTCTTAGAATTAGCAGTGTTTTTTAGATACTTTTTTTTTTACTCCCCTGCATGTCATTATGACTTCGCCCAGTGTAATGCAGTGATTCATATTTATTCTCTACCATAAATGCTTCTGCAGCAGTGAGGTGTTTTCCACAGTTGTAAACTCTTACAATATATTTCCAGGGTTTGATTTAACAGTAATTATTTATAGTAAAATTCTGTGTTCAGAATGCAATATGAATGCACAATCCATTCATATTTGATCAATTTCTGTCATAAGATATGAAAAAAAAAAAAAAAAATGACCATGTTTCATTTGATGTCACCTTTATGGTGATTAGTGTTCCATTTGGCTAGGAATCTGATCCTGATATACACTTAACTTTCAGTTTCTCTCAAACGGTGTACATTGAATGCATTTTTTCATGTAAAACTGCAAGATTTAGGGCAGTGCACTGAAATAAATGCAAGGTCTACAGATGTATATCAAAGACATATAGCACCTTTCTTTATTGTTCTCACATAAATTATATTTTATACAATTGTTTGAAGGCAAAGTAGTAACCACAGACATTTTTTACCCTATTTTGTTGATTTTATTGCTCAGTTTTATTTTTTTCTGAGTGTGTTTTGACTTAAGAACTTGTGACATTTAAGGGAAGCAAGTTTTTCAGAGTTTGTTCCTTCTGACTTTTTATGTCACATTTTGGCTGTATAATTACTGATTGAAGGTTTATTTTTTTTATTTTATTTTTCAGCTGAAGCCGAAGATGTAAAATAACAACCTTACACTTGCATTCAGGAATACAAGAGTGTCTGTTGGTGGGTGGATTTTTTTGTACTGAAAGATGAGCTTAGGGGAAATTTTCTATCAAAAGATAATCCTGCTTAAATTCCATTGGGGATATCCATTTTCCCCTTTCTTTCTTTCTTTCTTTCTTTCTTTCTTTCTTTCTTTCTTTCTTTCTTTCTTTCTTTCTTTCTTTTTTCATTTAACCTTGTTTAGTGAACTTTATGTTCAGTGGAATGTTTACAATTCAAAATATATCTGATAAAAGAACAGGGGGTAAAACGGAAAGTATGGCTACTCTGTACCGCAATGGAAAATGTTCCAAATAGTCCTTTTTTATTTTAATATGTATATGCACTTATACTATTTAAATATAAAAGTGAAATTATAATTTCCTTTAATTGGTGTATTTATACAGCAGAATCACAAAACTGAGTGAATTATTTCAATAAATGGTTCTGAACTTTTTCTCTATTGGAACAGCTGTGCGTGCACTCATCTTGCCATTTCCATAAAACATGTTTATTTTTGTCTGAATTGAAGAAGTTCAAACCATAATTGTGTTATTTATACACATATGCAATTATATCAAGTTAAACACTTCTAAAATGAATACATGTTTGTAAATATTCCAAATGAGAAGTATAAATGCAATTACAGACTATACAGTTTTCTGTAAAACTGCTAGATAAAGTTAATTAACAGCTAAGTTAGCAACAACATATAACTTGTCAAAAGATATATTTCAATATGGCATTACTGTAGAAATGTAGCAAATTATTTTCTTATTCAGTTTTATATTAGGTTTTAAACTTAATGTAAGTTTAACCATTTTCAAAAGAGTACATAAATGTGCAAATTGGCCTGTAGGTACATACAGCTTTGGGCGGTGATTGTGTTTGTAGTTTGAATGTAGTTTTTAAATGTATATTGTTCTAAAAGAAATTTAAAATAATCCACAGTTTAACCCACAAAGACTGCTGTGTGAAGAGCTTTTTACTTTTAATCTCTCAGAATAATAGTATACTACTGATTACTTAATAATTAACCTTGGTATTGCCCAAACAGCATCAGAATGATATGTTTTATAATGCTCTACATTCCCATAATCTCTCCTTTCTTTATTAATAAAGTATTTTATAAAAGCAACACTTTTTCCATCATACACAGGACAAATTTGAAATTAAAAGTTCATTTAAGTGATTTCCTTCAGGAGAAATCAGTAAAGTCAGTGGAAAATAAGCTGGGAATATCACAAGGCTGCTCAGCACGATACCAAAGTGTTGGAGGAGGTCTCTTCTGCACGCCCGGCTGTGAGGTGTCGTAATCAATTGAATGTTCCGCTGAGGAGAAACCCCCGAAGGCCCTCCATACCCAGCCAGAAGTAGGCCGCCGTGAACTTTCTGCAACGCTACCCTCAAAGACATGTGTCTTAATTAAAACCTGGGAGTTGTTAGGTCCTCCAACTTTCTCCTTCTCTCCCCCATTGACATTCTAGTGCAGTACAGTCTCTCTAAGGGCCTAGAAAAGGCACCTCTGGAGGGAACGCTCCATTCAGAGTTTGGCAGTGACAGGAAGCTGCTGCATTTCCAGTCTCTGTAATCATCTATTATAGTTTGCAAAAAAGTTCACATGAATGCACCAAAGAAGATAAGTTGATAAGATCCACTCTTAGAGGTCATTTGTTCTCGTACCTGAACACCTCTTTAAAAAGCCATACCCTTTAAAGTTAAAGGCAGAGGTCGAGATCAGCGAGCAGACTGAGGTCAAACATATATACTCTCTTTTCCGTTGCTTTATGAACTCAAAAGCAATACGTTCCTGCGTGATGACCAAAACTCTGCATGCTGCAGTATAAGAACACATAAACAGAGGCAGTGATGTTAAATCAAGTTGTCAGTGGACATAAAGTTGCCTCTGGTGCTTGAATAAGCCCCAGGCGTTTTTGTTGTGGATTTGAAGAGCTCGGTAGCTCATTTCCTAGCTTGTTATGGTGTACTCAACAATACACCAATCAGTTAAAAGTTCATTGGCATTGAAAGATCATTATGTTCTGTCAGACTACGTAGGTGTTTGGTTACATTGTAGTGACTAAAGGGCTTTACCGCTTTGGCTTCTGAAGTCGCTGTTCAGATTATCAAATCCAACAGGTCAATGCACTATTCAGACTCCTTTTTGCTTTTTTAAAGCAGTTTGCCGCTTTTATCCCTGGGGATTTTTATTCAGAATTCTTTCAATAGCAATTAGTCACTGATTAACAGTATAAGCCAGTCCTGATAAGACAAGCTTTGATTTTAGTTCTTTTGAGGGGCTTTTTGCCACAGTTACTACAGCTGTTGCATGTATATATATTTTAATCACAGGCTTCTTGTTAGTTTAGGAGTTGCTTTGTTATTACCATCATGCAATTTAAAAATATTACACATTATGGCATTCAGTGATATAATATATATATATATATATATATATATATATATATATATATATATATATATATATATATATATATATATATATATATATATATATATATATATATGGGGTGTAACGGTTCACAAAATTCACGGTTCGGTTCGATACGATACACTGATGTCACGGTTCGGTTCGGTTCGGTTCGATACGTTTTAGATACAGCAAAATGTAAAAACATCTCAACTTTTCAGAATGCCGCAAGCGCACCGCGGGTCATGTGACAAGAACTAACCAATCAGCTTCATCCTTTCCCGTAACAACGTTGAGAGCTCAGCCAAGATGAAGGATCAGCTGATCATAGTTGTATATGGATTGCAATTTTGAAATAAATTTAGTAGCAGAGCTACTGCAAGCGATTTTTAGAGCTGCAAATCCATTTATCCTTCGCTGAAATTTCCGCGTCTCATGGAGAGAGCACGTCATTGTTGCTTAGCAAAGACAGACGCCTCATGAGCGCTTCTGCCCAAGCGCTTTGGAAAGGAGGAGAAAGACGCGCTTAGCGTTTTCCATGCGTTTTTAGGCACGATATGTGAACGGCCCCTAAGGCGCTCGCTCACTCAGCACGCGCTGAAGGCTCGTTGCAAAATGTCGAATGCCTTTAACAGACCAGAAATATAAGATCCTAAAATAACCAACAGGTCTGGTGTTTGGGTTGGATTCCCTGTAAGCTATAGTTTCTAAATGCTGCAGGGATAGTTTGCTGCGTGCATGTTTCTCCTTTTTTTCGTCTTTTCCCAGATAGTACTGACGCATATATCCCAGATATTCCCGCTGGTTTTTTTTTTTTTTTTTTTTATTCCCGCTGGTGTACCCTGTCATGTTGCAGATGCGACATACCGTTGTTTTTTTATCCACCACTCTCTTGCCATCACCATTATAGCTTAAAGGGAATCCAAAGTGCACCCAAACACCAGACCTGTTGGTTATTGGAGGATCTTCTCATTTCTAGTCTGTTAAACGCATTGGCTATTTTGCAACGAGCCTTCAGCGTGTACTGAGTGAGCGAGCGCCTGCTGAGTAGCCTAACATAAACATATAAGATGGTGTTTTTTTCTTCTTCGGGAGTGTCAGGGGCGTTGCCTGTTACGTTGTTTGGGTTATTGGGCTACCTTGTTGAACGCATATCATTATATTTCTCTCTCTCTCTTTTTTTTTTTTTTTCAATTATAATTAATTACTCCAACGAACCGTTCGGTATACATAATGCGTACCGCGTACCGAACCGAAAGCGTCGTACCGAACGGTTCAATACGAATACGCGTATCGTTACACCCCTAATATATATATATATATATATATATATATAAGAAATATTAACATTTTATCATGATTCTTTGTCATGTTGGTTTAATTATTTTGCAGTCTGTCTGAGCATTACAGCTAATTTCCATATTATAAAGACATATCTTTCTGTCAAACCTGTCATAGTGTTTTATTTCTATACCATCATTTATGCATCATTTAAGTTTTTTTTTTAAACCTGCATTAGTTTCTTTCTTCTGCTGAACATGAATGTTATTTAGAGGAACATGGAAAACCAAACAGCTGCTGGTCCACGGTGACTTTGTAATTTTTGTCCCTACTGTCATATTCAGTGTGGACCAGAAACTGTTTGGTTACCCACATTCTACAAAATATCTTCTTTTGTGTTCAGCACTAGAAAGAAATTAATATAGGATTGGGACATCATGTAAGTAAACAATAACAGAAAATAATTTTAGGGTGAACCATCCCTTTAATGACTGTTAGCTGCATGTTTAGTACTGTCCCTTTAAGAGCTACACACAACTAATATACATACACTAATCCGTTTTTCTCTCAATTGTATACTTTCATTTTAGACATAATAAACTCAGTCTATATGTAAACCTTATGTTTTTACAGTATTTGGGCAAAATATAACTAAGTTCAGTAATCAGGCACTGATTTTTTTAGTGTGCGTACTTATATATTAAACTGTAAGAAAGGTACTGTATTTCTTCTTTTTTTGTTTTATTTAGTTTTATTTAGTTCAGTATATACCTGGTTTCAAAAATACAATCACAGTTATTGCTACAATTAGTGCTCTTTTAAATATAACTGAATTTCTGTGACATAGTCTTTTATTTTATTGCTTTCACAAGGTGAGTGGAGTGCAAATAAAAAGAAATAAAACAATTTCTGAACAATTACATAACCCAGTGACCTATTCTGTATAATTTCTACAGGAAAATAATTAATCATCAGTGCAAATTATGGTTAACAAAGACTTCCACCGAAGCAGGTTTTTTAATTACAAGGTTGTGGAAACATGCGTTCCACATAAGTGCGGCAATATTAATTTGAGCATATTTATCAAAGTGATACGCCATGATTGGTTTTAATTGGTTTCATTGCTTTTCCTCATCTCTTTTCCATCTTCCCAGCATCCCAAAGCTGTGTTCCAAGAATAACTCAAGGAGATGCATCAAACCACTGCAGATTATAAATGATACAATGATTATTTGTTTAATTGAAGAACAACATTGCTTATTGACAAAAAAGAGAGAATCTAAATCCAAAGTTGAACATTTCCATTTCCTTTTTGCTGCATCCAATATTTGGTGCCATTATTTGAGGAAAAACAAATAACCATTTTCTTCTTTTTCAGAGTCAGCATACTGTATAGCAAGCCTCAGGACTGGGTCGGAAGCCCCACTGATTAAAAGTCAACAAGGTTTCTTCATTCTGATTGGACAGCTTTCAGGTGATTAGCAAAACATTCAAAAACTCCTGTTTGTTAGAGGCGTGAAATTCATCCGTTTCCTTATCCACATGAGGGAAGAGACTGAGAGTGACATTGGCAAAAAATATCATTAATAATAACAACGACTTGGTGAAGGAGATCAGCTTACGGCCATTTATCTAGAGATGACAGCTGAGGAAGCGCTGAGGAACATAAGTTTTATGGGTCTGGATGGTATTTTAACGCAGATGCTACTTGACATGCAGTTCACGGCGAGGGTTAGCCCCAGACCATCAAATTATGTGGCTATTCTTGTAATCTTCAGTTTCTTCACGCTGCCATTTCTGAAAACATGTCATATCCTTTGGGTCATGAGCATGAAGACAAACCTGTGTGTGGTTTTAAAACAGGCAGCTGAATTCTGAGTTATTTTGCAGACATAATGAGAAATTAGCAGATGCCTTTATCATTGTAGCTTATAAATGACTAGGGCTTTCACTTATCTGAGAACCAAGCATGATTGGTCACCAATGATTCTCAGTTAAATCCCATAATCCATGAGGTCACATGATGTGCTGATAAGAAAGGAAGCTCCTTTAGATGCATAGAAAAGATCTCCGATTGTCTGGATACCAAATGAAAAAAGAGTGCATGGATCAAGTTTTAATTTCATTTTGACGATGAAATGCCACTCTTCTCATTTGTGGTCTTAACGCAACAAGTCATTCTGTGGTGATGCTGGAAGAGTTCCCTCCAGACACTAGGGAATATATATGGATCTCTCCTCCTGGTGTTTAGCTTTTAGCGGAAAAAGGGATTACCTGGCCCAAAAGCTCTCAGGCTCTTCAGAGTGATTCCCCTTCTAATCGTCCAAATTGAAAAAGTATTTATAGTCAATCTGGCAGCCTGTCTGGGACCAGATAATCAGATCTGGGACGTGCTTTTGTTGCAATTTGTTTTAGGTTGAAGACCCTCGTGCATGTGCACCTGCTAGTTTGGATTAAGTTGGAAATTTTGCTCAAATTTACTGCAGGGATTGAAGCCGTAGTGAGTTTAGCCTGAATAATGGATTAATTAATAAGATTTCAGAGCTGTAGAAGTACGTGTTACCAGGTAGGATCAAAAGCAAACCTATTTTAATTTTATCTATGTGATTTTCTATAAATGTGATTAGTGCAATGCTGTTCTGTTTGCTCATGCATTGCTAAGCAGGTACTAGAGTGTTACTAAATATCTCTTTGTTGACCTGAGTGAAAAGAGACCACCTACATGTCCCTATGACATTCTAATGCCGAGATATGGTTCCTTTTCAATATTAACTTATAAATACTTTTCCCCTTTTTTTTTTTTTTTTTTTTTTTTTTTTTATCTGCAAGGTAAACATCCAATGAGTAAAAACAGCCAACCTGTAGCACAAATGGCAAGGGACGAGCATTCCTAGGCTGTTCTGGGCAGTTGCTAGGCAGCAAGGTTGTGTAAAATTCAGAATTGAACAATGGACTTCCTTTAAATTCATGAGTTGGATTTATTGATTTTCTCTAATAGTGGTCAATTATAGAACAGTTTACCCCAAAATTACATTTTACTCACCCTCAGGCAATCAAAGATGTAGGTGAGTTAACTGATGGACTGGAGTCATGAGGATTACTTGTGGATTATTGTAATGTTGTTTGAACTCTCATTCTGATGGCACCTATTCACTACAGAGGAACCATTAGTGAGCAAGTGGTGTAATGCTAAATTTCTCCAAATCTGTTCTAATGAAGAAGCAAACTCATCTAAATCTTGGAGGGCCAGAGGGTGAGTAAATTTTAAGCAAAATTTCATTTTGGGGCGAACTATTCACTTAATTCAAATTTAATTTAGTTCGAAAGCAATTCAAATTCATAAAGCTGTTCTCTTAAAAAAAAAAAAAAAAGCAAGCCTCTCCTGGACTGAACAGATGTGTAGCTGTGCAAGTGTTGACCTGCCGCATTCTAACATATATAATACTGAATAAAGGGAAATGGGAAAAAAAACGCACATTTGCAAGCAAAGGAAGAATGTTTTCCAGCTGTCTTGTTTAGAGTGGAGTATATGTGCAATTTCCTTTGCAACTATTCATTCTGTATACACACTGAATCAACATGTTAAGTGTTCTGTCATCGCCACCTACTCGTGTCACCCCTCGACACTTCACCTCAGATGCTGGAAAACCTGTATGTCTCTTTATATGTTCTACACTCATTAACCACACTGCCATGTTCTGCAGTGTCCTTTATACATTAAATACTAATTATCATGCATTGTGACTAAGTGTAGCCACAGTGCTCTCTCTCTATAGCAGTTTGTTTGCTTAATTGTTGGCATGCAAATTAGTTTCTTTGGTTCTCTTCAGTTACTGTTGGTTTAGAGATTTGGTAAAGGGAGTCTGCTTTGAGTAACATGCCAGCTGATATTGTTCGTCAAACAAAATGTTATTTTTATTTATTTAGTACTGTCCTGAGTAAGATATTTTACATAAAAGATGTATTAAAATTATTAAGTTAAATTTAAAATTATTAAAATAACCCCATTCAAAAAGTTTGGGTACCCTTGGTTCTTCAAATTGTGTCTGCATGGTTACCTGGATGATGCATGACTGTTTTTTGTTTGTGTGTGTGTGTGTGTGTGTGTGTGTGTGTGATGGGTGTTCATGAGTCCCTTGTTTGTTCTGAACAGTTAGACTTAGCTTTTTTTATTATTATTATTTAGTACTGCCCTTCGGAAGCAACCGAAAATACTTGCAATGTTTCCCAGAAGACAAAATTAAGTACAATTTACCTTGATCTTAAAATTCAAAAAGTTTTCACCCCCTTAATGCACCTTGTTTCCTTCTGGAGCATATATTATTAAAAATACACATTCGCTATCCTGTTGCAGATATTCCTTGCATTACAACCTTTATTTAAAATAAAGCTAAAGACTCAATTCTTTTAAACTGAATCTTACGATGGCCGATGCACTGCAATTTAAGAAAACACATGCAAATTGAAAAAACACCAGCATCAGTTTGAAAACACAAGTGCTGCAAATCCTTCACAACACATTCATATAACGAAACGCACTGCAAATAGCACTGACCACAATGGAAATGTTTCAAGGAGAACCTCAAAAAGTGTCAGACCCGGCTGGGTCAATAATTTTAAAGATATTGAATTTACAAAACACAAACCAGTAAAATAACCACAATTTTTTAAAAGTAAAGGCCATTGTACACCGAGTATGAAATTTTTGTCCGAAATCTTCACACATTGAAAAATAAAAACGACCTCATGTTGTGTCAATCATAAAAGGTTTTTGGATCAGGTTTGATTTTCTGCGGTTTCACATCCGTAGCATGCATTCTGTTTGGAAAGGTTGACCAATACGGAAAAAGCCGGAAAACGTGTGAAAATTTTGCACTTCATGTGCAAGGACCTTTACGCAATACAATTTGACAGGAAATATACTAATATTAATAGTTTTTTCTTTTATTCTTAATTATCATAATGTTTAGTACTACAAAGCTAATATTATCAGAGTATGTGAGCAGAGCATAACGTCAAAAGGGGGTAGCGTCATTTAACCAGTTTTGTAATGTTACAGCACAGTAACACTTTTGCAAACAGGAATAAATATACTGTACTACATAGAAATTTTCCATTTGTGTGTTATTCCTGTGTACTTTGCTGTTCTGATAAGTATGAACGTAACATGAGCAGAACGTACATTTACAGAGCAAAATATTGAGCTTAGTTTCACACCGAAGACAGCTAGGGGGGAGTTAAACCTGCACACAGAAAACTGCAGAGCGTTGTGGCACACCATATATTTTCGTCTCATATCTCCAGCCGTTTTTCTCTTTCGGCTGAAAACCATTTTCAGCGCCCGAAATTTTGGTTCATCCATAATTTTAATCATCCAGATTCAACGGCAATCCACTGACAGATTATGCCAGTAAGCAGTTACAAGCGAACTTTGTGCCACTGTTCTGTGCAGGTGAGTCATCTAAATTCACTTCATTGATTTGTCCAAAAAACTTAGTTGTTCACAATCAAAGCAACCTTTATTAAAAATGTGTGCAAATTCCAGCCCAGGTGTAGACTAACCTTGCCTTTGCACTTACCACAAGGAGCTATGGGTTCTCTTTTACCTCATTAACATAACCCAATAAAGGGATAATGTGGTGACACCGAGCTGTCAATTAAAGGCCTAGTTATCCTCAATCCACGTTGTTTAATGCACCCATACGTATTAATTCTCTAGAGAATTCAGGACCACTGTGGAAGCATTCTAAGATCTGAATAACCCTCAAGCTCCAGCCATTGAGTTTCACGCTCATCTGAATGCACATGGCCATGACCGCTTTGTAAGCGTGAGCACAGTCACCATGGCAGCAGGGTGCTTTGTCTTCAAATGCAACCTTTCTACTCGCATTGCCAGCTAAAGGACGTTAAAGTGGTAGTTTGTGTTGCTATGACGATTAGATTCCAAGTACTCAAAGGGGAGGCTAAAACAGGGGAAAGAAAAACATAAAAGCTTCACAGGAGGATCTAGAGACGGCGTTGACAACATACTTCCCCACATCGGACCCGAGGCCATTTCCCCAATTACGCCGATGTCCCCTCCAACGAACCTAAGCAAACTGACAAGGATCTTGATGGGCAAGGTTTAATTAAGCTAACGCGAGCTCATTAAGCAGCCAGGCTTAAGCTCTAAAGGACGTGGAATCGACAGGAGACTTGGAAGTATCCACAATGTCTTTTGAACTGCTTCCATTTTTGTAGGGCTCATTTTAAAAGACCTCCTGTCTAACTAGCAATGCCTTGCTACTCCCACACATAACATGCCAGGAAATTGAGCTCTTGAAAAAAGAGGGGAAAAAAGTATCTGATGAGAGCGTGGTGAAATTGAAATCACTGTTGTATGAAGCCAAATCGACTCCCTCCCATTGCGTTTGCGCTATTCCCACGATAAAGCAGCAGAGTAAGTTTCCAGACATGAAATTGTACTTTGATCAGTAACTCTTAGCCACGTGAGACTGTATGATCCCATCTTTCATCTCTCCTGGATTGTTTTGTGTAAGAACGGAGGTGCAAGGAATCCACATGAGTCTGGCGCGGGGGTTTACACTCGTCGAGGGATGCCCCCTTTGTCGCCCCCTTGGCTGAGAGTGGCGTTGTTCACTCTATATGTGTATGCGTCTTTGTGTTACAGCGAGGGGTGATTAATCACACAGTGACTCTTGTTCCCACAGCTGCATCCACGCAGGGCCCACTGGGGGATCCCCGGGACGTCCAGAGTGACCAAACCTAGCGCATTTGACACAGAAAGATAGCAGCCAGACACTTCGCTTAAATCCCAGCTGTCACTTCCAGTTTCCCCGACAAGCTACATCCCCACACACAGCTTCGACAGGTCAGACACAATGTCTTGCAACAAGCTCTCAGAGTGAAAACAACATTGAATACAGAAGCATCCTCCCACTAGGCTGCTACTTATCGTTGCTGCATCTTATCCAGGCTAAATGCTAAACTGATGTTTGAATATGCTTTTTAATAATGCCTTAGGGCATGCAACAGCAGGTACTTAAAGAAATGTTATGGGATGCCAAAATAAAATGAGGCAGAACCAAAAGAATGGAAATAACCGTATGTGATGTCAATTGTATGCACATAAGACGGTCAAAGTGATGTCATTTCAGCCAACCTGATGATGTTACTATAACAACCTATTGCATTTCTGAATGTATATGTCATAAAAAAGCACTGGTATATTTGTAGTAATAGTCAAAAATACATTGAATGGGTTAAAATAAAAAAAATTGTGAGAAAAAAATCACACAATTTTTTTTTTTTTATTATATTGACATTTTTCCTCTAACCCGCCACTATACCTAATCCTGAACATTCCAAAAAAAAAAAAAATAAATAAATAAATTCAGTTACTTTGTAGTATTGTATAATTATTCATTATTCTTATTTATTAAATAAATATTAATTTTCATTCTATCCATTCTATAAATTCCTGTAATATTCTATGAACCTAAATACTTTCTTAGACATTACTGTCTAAAATGCTTACATTTAATGTACACTTGATGTAACTTTTAGTTTCTATGCCAATGTATAGGTGCATCCCAAATTGGGTACTTATGCACTATTCTATGATGTTTTTTAGTATGAATAGTGCGAGTAGTGCGTTCACACTGAAAATTCGTAAAAGAAAAGTTGCACTTTAAATACTCAAGATGATGCACTTAAATACCTAAAATTGTGTTGAATGTTGGACACTTCATGCACTCAACTGTCGCAGCTTTAATTATGTAGCGAAGGGGGAGGGACTATCAGACTCAGATTATGAATGACAAAATAACCTTATATAATTCATAAACTACATAGTGCCTATGTACTGTACATAGTGTATGAGTGAATCGTATATAGTGTGCCATTTGGGATGCAGCTTATGAGTGCTAGAACCACATTTTATGTTAAAATACTTAGTTATGAGCTAATAAAATGTCATCTTGTATGCAGTGCAAGTCGCTTTGGATAAATGTGTCTGCCAAAAGCGTTAATGTAAATGTATGTGCCTCTACAAGAATATACTGTGGTTTTAAACTTAAGAGACAGTGTAGGAGTAATGTGTGTCTTTGTGTGAATTCAAATGGCCTCAGCTTTTAAGACCTATTAGCGAACTGAGAATTACAAGGTTGCAACTTTCAGAAACATACTAATAGAAACCTATGAACACAAGGGCAAATGTGAGACAGGTCTCAGAGCTGGCTGCTTTATGATATGTGTTGCATGTTATTTTTGCTTCCTCACGCTCACACATAAGACTTGTGAAGTGTTGACTGTAAGTGTGCAGATATACACAGATTAGCAGGTGGTCATATAAAAAAAATACTAAGAGCAAAAAATAGGGTGATAAAGAACAAAGATTTCATTGCTTTTTTTAGAGCAGTTATCTTTCACAAATATCAATTTTGTCACACGAATCCTGATAATTTCTTAAGATTTTTTTTTTTTAAATGGAAGCGAATGAGATTTGAGAGTTCATGTTCATATTGACTTTAACCAGTGGGTCCTGGGTTTGTCTTTTGGATATCAGTATATCCTAATGAATCTGTTCATCCACGTTGTGGAATCCAACTCATTAAGGTCTGTGTTTTCTTTTGTGCTGGCACATCCTCTGAATTATTAATGCTAACCCTGACCTGTGCCACAACGCAAACGCTTGCCAGCAAACCTCCCGTCTTATTGGAGATCATTTGCTTGATAGTTACAGTTGTTGTTCATTTTTGGAGCACTCGTTCAGTTTAACATGTTCCACAAGTGTCTGTAGTATTGACTGGGACAAATTTTATATATTGGGGGTTTTTGGTCCAGGGAGAAGCATGTGCTTAATTATGATGATTTATTATGCAGTAATCAGCAGCTTTCATGAGCTGTTTTTTAATTATGCATTATATTCAAACCATACTTTCCCACATTATTATTTGTTTGGTTGCCATTATCTTGTCTTTTTTTATATATATATTCATTGGCTATTCATTGTGTCTTGAGACATTTACTCTACCTGAGATTAATTATGAAAACAGCTGCATTTACACTTTGAAATCAATCATTAGAATGATCCTTACTCATTTATTATTCTTATTTGTATTTGTCTAATTTTATGTAAATTATTATGTATTATATGCAATAATAATTAGTGTAATGTAATAAGATTTGTCAATTACAGTACATTTAAGACAAACAGAAATATTGTAGATTTTTAAGGGGTTGTTGCTGTATAGAGAAATTAATTTACAGTTTTGTTGTTGTTTGTCCCCCCAAAAGTGTGCAATATCCATTACAACAGACACAATCAAAGTCAGTGTCTTTCCCTTTTTCACCTGACATGATGTCACAAAACTCTGGTTAGTTAGTTAGTGAGTGAGTGAGTGAGTGAGTGAGTGAGTGAGTGAGTGAGTGAGTGAGTGAGAGAGTGAGAGAGTGAGCGAGTGAGTGACTTATTTATTTGTTTGTTTACCCACCCCCTCTCCTCAAACAAGATATCTCAATTACATTTAAGAAAAAAAAAACAGAAATATTTCATTTTTTAAGTAATTGTTGCTATGTATAGAGAGATTAATTAAGAGAGGTTTGCAAATTAAATGAAGTTTTAGTATTTTTTTTTGGGGGGGGGGGGGGTCCAAAAAGTGTCCAATATTCACAAGAATGGTCAAAATTAAAGTCAGTGCCTTTCCTTGTTTCAACTGTTATGGGGTCGCAAAAGTTCTGGTTATTTATTTATTCATTCATTCATTTGTTTGTTTAATTTATATATATATATATAAATTAACTGTTAATATATATATATATATATATATATATATATATATATATATATATATATATATATAATTGTAAATGTGTTTCTTTTCTGGTGCACAAAAGTAAATAAATTATTTGGTATTTTATATAATTTTTCCTGGATGAAAACATCCTGCAGTCTCAATTTGTTTATTCATGATTAAGTGCCATAGAATCTCTTAAACAATTAACTTCAACCACAAATGTGAATGCTAACTCCTGAGCCTAAACAAAAGGCTACAATCCATACTCACAAAAATGAACCCCTCAGAGCCGAAATTAATCCCTCCATTTAAAATGAAGAGGCTATTAGCAGCTTGAGGGGATTTGAAATGTGAGATTACTTAATGGTTGATTTATTTGTTGTGGACCTCAAATACCCCGCCAGTGTTGTCATCTATTTTCAAAGACACACCTGCCTTGCCATCCCATTCTGTGGAGCCTGGCATTATACGATGAACAGAAAAGTGTTACGCTATATGATCTCCATTCCACTGGACAGTCCCTTCCCTCCTCTCTCCTCTCATCAAAGACCCGTCCTGCTCGCTAAACAGAACAGAATTCAGTTTGTTCCGCCATCAAATCCCCTTCTCGCCATCCACATGGCGGAACTATCGAACAATAGCACTCTATTCAAGGGAGCATGGGCAAAGTCACACAAAAATGGTGTCAGTGCCATCAAATTGGTTCACCAAACCTGAAAAACTGCTAAGAGGGATATCAGAGAGCGTGTCGAGGTGTTGGGCGAGAAGATGCAGGTGAGGGTAGGTTGTGGCCACTTTTCTGCTAAGAACGATAAGAACGAGTGTTGGTGAGCTGGGTTTTTCATAAAACCCTATTAACGAGCGGCATTATTAGCCATCATGTGTCAGCCCCCACACCTGCCACTCCAAGCGTCCACGCTAGCCGGTCACGCAGACGGAGAGTGGGCGGCTAATAACCAGAGGTGACGGAGAGGCTATGTGAAGTGCCTGCTAAAGCTGCACCATTTACATGTTTAATCCGCGGCTCTAACTTTTTTTAAAACCTCCAACGCCACATGGAATCTTAATAATAATTTGCTTCATCCTACAAACTGAATGGAACGATAGTTACAGGAAAATGTTTGCTTTGAATGGTGCAATTTATGGGGATGTTTCTGGAGAGTCTGCCCGCTAATTAAGTCTTGAACTAAGTTAGAATGATAATTTTTTTTTTATTATTATTCATAAAAATAGGCACTTACATATATATATAATTTTAAAAGTTTCAGAAATAAAAAGTAAAGCGATAAATGTATGTTTTCACCTATTGCTAATTAAACTGCAGCAAACAGAAGACATATTTGCCTCAAGGTAACTATAGCAACTGCATGTTGCTCACACATTTTACATTGGTTATGGGTGATATGTTGACAAAACATAGCTGCTGTTCATTACGAAATAGGAAACATATCACTCAAAGAAAAAACTTTAAGAGAATTGACACCTCAACAGATTGTAAAATGCTGCAAAGATTATTTCAAGTATGCCTCATATAATTTTAAAAACTTTTTATACGATTATAAGGGGAAGGTGTCCATTTGATGACATTAGAAGATATTTTAAAAAGTAATAATTTCCTAACACCTTAAATAGTTTGCACTGTGCACATCTTTAATACTTATTTTCAAAAATATTTTTTTTACCTATTTCTCTTTTTTTTCACAAATAATTGGGCATTTCTAATTTTTTATTTTAGAAATTGTGCTATATAATATTGTAAACCCTGAACTAGCGTAACAGTTTAAATATTAATAATCAGTGAATCAGTTTTGTTAAATCTTTTTCTTTCCTAAGTAATATTAATACTTAAATATTAATATATTATAATATTCATAAATACATGTTTTTAGTGACTTGCACTATATTATATTGTAAATCGTGAACTAATCTGACAAACTGAATCTAGCATTTTAAATTTTAATAAGCAGTGAATGCAGCGACACAGTGTTTTGTTAAAATCTTTTTTTCTAAGTTATAATATACTATTTCCCTTTTCCCCCCTAAGTTTAATGAATCTCTCTCTCTTTTACACACACACACACACTCACTCACTCACTCACTCACTCGTTCTCTCTCTCTTTCTCGCTATGCTTTCACAAAAATATCAGAGTGTATTCAAAACACTGTATGTATGCTACATTTTGAATGAACTTTGAATTAGATTTTGAATGTGTTTGTACAGTATGTATTTGTCACTGGCCTTGAATCATGAATAGCTTGTCAAAGCAATTCCATTAATTTTTTTTTTTTCTCTCTCCCATCTTCAAGGACTTCTCCTGTTTAGCCCCTCAACATCATGCGCAGAAAAACTGAAGAGCAGCAAATGATAAGCCAGGCATTTTCTGCAAGTCTGCCCCACTCAGGCACAGAAAGGCTTAGTAAGAGAGAAGATGTAGTCTCTGACTGTATAACAAGATCAGGACAGAGTTTATGATCCTGTGGGACTCCCCTCATTCCTGTCAATGACGCGGAACGCTTGATCCCGTGGCATTAGACCTCCCTGTTTGAGTTAATATCCCGGGTAAAGCTGTTTTATTCTGCCCTTAGAGTATAATACTTCCGCCAGTCGTGGAGGCCTGGGACCACAGCTGGTCATCGAATCCACCCTTTGTAATCCTTTGTATCTGTTTTTTTCACCAAATATATCTATCTGTGTTTGTGTATCCCAATCAACAGTACATCTGAAACTTTCCTGGTTTTGCATCATACACAGAGGGGGCCATCTGGACCTTGGTTTGAATGGCAGGTGATCCCTGCATGCTCCTGCCACAGATTCCCCTCCCATATGGATGCGCTTGTTGCTCTTTGAGAGAGTTCACGCGGGGCTTTGGCACTGTGACTTTGCATTGGAGAGAACTGCACCTCTCGAGAACTCAACTTGACAAGGTTATTTTGTTCGCCATCAGAGAGAGCATTAATGAGATGGACGCCATGGAGAGGCTTGAGATCAGAGGCACTGTGCGGGTGAGAATTTACAGCTTCACCCGAATGGATTGGGAATGTGTGCAATCCATGCTTGCATTTGAACGAGTGCATGCGTGTGCGTGTGTGTGTGCGTGTGTGTGTGTGTGTGTGTGTGTACTCTTAAAGGCCGCCCAGTAAAGGCCTTTTAGCAGAGTCAGACCCCAGTCAATTCACCTCCAATTACTGACAGTCTTTACCCTTTGCAAGGAAAATGTCACAGTATTGACTCAACATTGTTTCTCCCATGTGTGTTGCTGGGCAGATTTTCAAATGCACTTCTTTAATTTTCTCTCTCGCCCTCCTTTTAAAAGATACATAACATTTATTAAAGTTATGAATGATAGATTAGCACTGCTATTGCAAATGGATTTTATATGTGTGTTTTTTTAATAATGCGCGTCCCGTGGTAACTGGTTATGACGCGCAGAGCCCCACTGGTCATTAATAATAGTGTTATTTGGTCACAGCGACTGTGTGCGTCGCTTAATGTTAGAGGAAGTTCGGGTAGTACATCTTTAGGTCACTCGACTGTAACACAGTAACTAAATAATTCAATTATCAAGATGCACATACACTAGTCTAAACCAGATAACAAAATAAAAACAGCCGAAGCTTGAAACTTCCACAGGGACACAGCATCATGTCTGACCTGCAGTATGTACTATTATTTTCATTCTCTCATCTGCCTCCCACTATTTTCCTTTCTCTCTCCATTGTTCGGTCAAATAGTCTATTTGAATTTTTTTAAGAGCCCTCCAAAAAAGCTAACTGACAAAAATAGTATTGGAGCCAAATTAAATATGTATTTTGTCTGAACGCACTTGTATTTTTCAATGGCTGTTAATGGAGAAAGGTGCTTTTTAAATGAATCATGATTCATGTAGTGGTTCCAGAAATTTTAGGAATTGTATGTTCTTCAGTAAAAACAATATTACTGTTTGTAAGATATTAAGGAGGGAAAAATAAATGTTATCGTGGTTTACATCTCTTTTTTTTTTCTTTCTTTTTTTTATGGAACTTATTATGCCATTTTTTACAATATGTAATGTAAGTCTTTTGTGTCCCCAGAATGTGTCTTTGACACTTCAGCTCAAAATACCCAACAGATCTTTTATTATAGAATGTCAAATTTGCCCCTCTTTTGAGTGAGAGCAAAAACACACTATTTTCGTTGGTGTGCCCCTTTAAATGCAAATGAGCTACTGCTTTGGGTGGAACCTTTACAGCTCACATTTCGGATAGTCTGTCAACAACAACTGGAGAATCTCATACAGTCAAAGTGTAAGAGGTTATTCATGAAATATGCAAACAGTAGCTATGTTTCCATCCATTAACTTATGCGCAAAACTAGAATATCACATAAAACATTTGCGAATAAAGCACTGTTTCCATTCAAGAAGTCAAAGAGAGCAAAGTCTTCACTTCCTGATAAACTGCCACTAAATATCACTAAGACAAGTAGGAGAAGCCACTGAATTTAATAACTGTCATATATGAAAAATTACTTGTGCCTCAATGCAAGCAGACGAAGCACAATTAATGCTGTCATTGCTTTTGGAGGTGGATGCCTGCTGTTTGTAAGACAATTATACAGAAATACTTTGATGACAGACTTTGCTCAGGCATTTCACAGGTTAGTCAAGTTATCTTGTCCCATCATGCAAAGTCACATTACTTTTTTGATGCGCATGGTGGAATTTGTTAGATACATTTTCAGCATTTTTTCCTATCGAATAAAAAGTTAAGCCTACTCAACTGACCACTTGCAAAGAGCTTGATTAACAGCCATCTTAACAGAAAGATACGGCCGGTCTCCATAGAAATCCAAAACAGGATAAGAAGATAGACTGAATTGAAACTTTTTCAATATACCTCAATATAAATATGTGTGGAGGGTTAAGCTGTGCTGTGTTGGCTGCCAAAGTAACGCAATAAGCTAAGGAATTGCTTTAAAGTACTTGTTTTGCGTACCAGAAAACCTGTCATGTCCGGTGCTGTATGCATGGTTTGCAGCGCTTAGGTTAAAATACTGAGTGTAAAATAATAGAATAAGATGTCAAAACGTGTGCTCTTATCATTCTGAGGAGAAAATCCTGTGAACTTCACCCCGATTGGGGACCTGTTTATGCACGTGTACTCATCTGTTTGCCGTGCAACTAACCATATGTCATTAAAATGTTTTTTTTTATCATTCTGTGGCCACCCTTACTGTACATCCATTTGTGCAAGTCACTCAGCAGTATTTTTGACAATGTACATTTTAAATGCGTATATCTGCCAAAACGTATAATTCTGCCATTCATTTTTTTCTATATATTTTCTGTATATTATTTTCTGTTGGGTTGAATTCAGTTAAAAAGTATAAAAGGCATTCTCAATTTGAGGACTGTACAAAATTAATGTATGGATATAATTAGTGTATGGCAAATAATAAAATAAAATACAAATAATAATATATTATCATCACCCTAAGCTGACAAGTGATGGTTGATAATTGGCAGAACGAGTACAACAGGGTCCTCTAAATGTTTGTTGCCAGTTCTTTACCACTATAAACACTTCACCACTGTATAGTGTTTCACAGATAAGTGCGCTGGTTCTGTGGTTTCCAAGTGTTCTGAGTGCTGTTTTTCACCATGTCTACAGTGGAGACTAAAGAAAACAGAACAATGCAACAACAAATTCCTTACAGTAAACTAATGCGGCATTCTATTTCTGCACTACTTCAAACATGAAGGACAAATGGACGCAATGGACACTTTGTCGTGTCCAGTGTAGACAGCAACAGTCCCATCTGGTGTCTCTGTCACAGCTCACTGAAAAAGAGTAAGAACGACTGATCTGAAGTGCTTACCAAAAGTACAAAAGTTCACCAATTGAGTGCACTTGTTCATCTCACCCCTAGAATATTTATGACATTGGCTGCTCTCTTGGTTCTCACGCTTTGTAGAATTTACTTGGCAACAGTGAAGTCTAAAGTGATCCTGTCTGCATGTTTGCATGCTGTCAGAAGCACTGGAGCCAAACAAAACATGCCCCCTCATGATTCAGAGCTGTAAAAAGTGTACAATTTACAACAAATGCTCTAAGCCACTGTGATCTTGTTAACATGCACCGTCTATTTAGTCTGGTCATGACTCCGACCTGATTAATTTGTCACTCTAAAAAGAGAGGAAAAGATGGAAGAAGAGACCATGATTATGGGTATCTCACTGGAGATGGGACTCAAGATGAGGAGACTGGTCACCACAGTAACCTTGGACAAATTGGACATAGGACAGTTGTCCTTCTGAAGAATCCTAAATGACATACTGTAGCCTTCTATTTCCATTAATAGAATCTGAGGACATCTAAATGTTAGCGTGCTCCCAAATGTTGACAAAACCATTGATGAGTCATCCTGCACTTGATTATTGTCCAATAATATGCTCTTTCAAATTACAAAGTTTATTTTCCTACATCACTTGTTAGCTATTAGCAATAACACAAAAGCAAGCAAGCAGGGCATGACCCAGTTAGCCCCTGCTGGTATATTGTGTAACTACACCATCTTGGAGATCTTGGGGCCAATCAGCATTGTTTTGACATCATCCTGCAGCTCTAGAATGATAAGGCAGATGGCATTTACGGTTGAGGTGATTGGCTCAAAAAAAAAAAAAAGATGATAGACTGAAGTACAGTTGAGCAAAGTTGGTAAAATTCAAATTGCTTTCTTCCCGATCCTCTTAGTTTCAGAACAAACTTGAGAAGGACAGGACAGCAGAGGACGGTTGTCCCTCTGAATCCTGACAGACTTATGCTGTTAGCTTCTAGTTCTATGTAAAGTATACAAGTTTTTCTGAGGTCATGGCCTTGCAGACATGATAAATGACCTGGAGCCGTGTTTGTGAGAGGATTTTCAGTCAGCTCTACTCCACTCTGTCTCTCTTGTGGCTCTCTTTCCATCAATCTGTGTGAGCTCTTTGCATGCAGAATCGGACTAAAACTTAGCTAAATGTCTGAAAGAACGAGAAAGTGGCCTCGGTAACAGATCACACAGGTGACAGTTCCATAAAGATCAGCACAATGCCTTTCTCGCCTCACTTTTCTGATAAGTGTAGGGGTGCTTAAAGTCAAAAAATGTGTTTGTCTTCCTAATCTTCAGTCAAAATCCAATAATTTGCTTCCCTTCTGGAATGACATCAGTTTAACATTAAATTTACACTGACACTTTTATCCAAAGCAACTTACAATTGCTATACATGTCAGAGGTTGCACACCTCTGGAGCAACTAGGGGTTAAGTGTTTTGCTCAGGGACACATTGGTGTCTCACAATGGATTTGAACCCAGGTCTCTCACACCAAAGGCATGTGTCTTATCCGCTGCACCACATCACTCCATATAACATTTGAACAGCTTGGGTAAAACATTAACAAGAGTGTCCTCTATACAGTTTTCTGTTTAACTCAGAAACACGTCACAATATTGAAGTGAAGTCTTTCAGTTCAACTCAATATGGGCTCCAAAACAACACGTGGGACCCACATTTTATTTGACTAAATTACGATATAGACATTCTTTTTCACACCTACAGTTGCAATCAAAATTACTCAACAATACAAGCTTTTCTGATGATCCAAGATAAAATAAAAAAATTGCATCTATAACAGTTCACTGGCATATAGTGATATTGTCAATATATAATTTAATATTTTTGAGTTCTAAGATGTTTTAATAATACTGCTATGTCATAATTATTCAACACCTATTCAACATTGCTGTTTTTAAATCACTTATTTGCATGGTGGGGAATAAAATTAAGCCTTTAGAACCTCTATTAAAAACAGAATTAGCTTGAGCTGTTACACAGTTAGCCCATACATGTGTTGAAGTTGAATATAGCAAAAATGTCAACAGAGCTCTCACAAAAGCTAAAGAGAATAAATATTGTATTACTTTAGAAAAGCTAAGGCTATATGAAGATTTCGAAGACACTGAACATTCCTAGAGACACAGCTATCAGCCTTATTCCTTAGCTTAAAGTGTGTTTTACCAGAAAATCTTTGAGGGTGTGGAAGAAAAAGCACAATATAATAAAATGTTTAATTAGAGAAACTGAGAAAAACCTGCAATGTACAGCCAAAGACTTGCAAGATGACCCGATGAAAGGAGGAAAACCATTTCAATGCAGTGTGTAAGAAGAACACTAGACAAGTATGGCCTTCATGTTGAGACATCTTGCCAACTTGAACTTCGCTGGAGGAATGTTTTATGGAGTGATGTGACCAAACTGGAACTTTTTGGACCCATGGATCAGCGGTACTGTATGTCTACTGCAAAAAAGGCAAAGCTCATAAGCAGAAGAACACCATCTCCATCATCAAACTTGGAGGTGGATCAGTCCCATTACGGGGTTTCTTTACTGTAGAAGGAAGTGGAAATCATGACTGTATGAAGGACATCATGAAATCTTTGTAGTATCAGGCCATTTTGACAAGAATTGTGATGCCTTTGGTGCAAAGACTGAAGCTGATGATCAATGGACTTTCCTGCAGGACAGTCATCCCAAAGTACACATCCAAATCTACTTCTGCTTGGTTCAGGGATCAATCATAGAATGTACTTGAGTGACTTGTTCAGTCTCCAGGCTTAATTCTCATTGCAAATATCTGGTTGAATTTGAAGAAAGCAGTGGCAATGTGAAAACCAAAGATTACCATTATTAGTTTTTTCAGGCAAGGAATGGACAAAGGCTGTAGTAGAGAGGTGATGGAAGCTTCTAAACACTTACAGACAGCGTTTATTGGTGATTTTAAAGAATAAAAGATTCTGCACAAAGTGGGTTGAATAATTTTGAACATGAATATTTAGAGCCAATTAGAATTTTATCATAATTCATTACTGTTCCATTCTCAGAACCACTCAAAAGTGTATTAACGAACTTTCTCTAATACTTTAATGATGCCTTTGTTGAATTGATTTCATAAATTGTTCTCCGCAGCAAAATGTCTTGTAGATCAAGGGGGTTGAATAATTTTGGTTGCAACTGTGTGAAAAGATCTGAATACTTGCATGGGAATGGATAATGTCAATACATTTCTGCAAGCTAGCCATTTACCATTTCATCATAAAAAAAACTCACACAAGTTCACATTGTTTGTAACTCACAAATCCTCGTTTGACAGACAGTTCTCACTCATTCCTGACAAGTTTTTTTTCTTTTTTTTAATTAAAGCGAGAGAAAGAAAACTTTGTTTTTTTATGGGGTAAGTGGGAGTGATAACCTGAACGACAGCCTCAGCAGCTAACAGCGTCTCAGATGATCGTGAGGTGATATCTTACTCTTCGCATAGCACTCGTCGCTAGCACAAACAGCGCCTAAGAGATGATGTAGCCGAGTGATATCATCATAAAAAAAAAACAGGAGGCCCTTCTGATAGCAATACTCAGTCCCGCTTGGTGCTGTGAGTCAGTCACAACAGCATAAACTGCCAAGAATGGACTAAACAGAAGCTATATTTTTCCTACCTAAGGGCGTTAACTGATTATTTTATTCAAGCATAACAAAAACACAATAAAATCTACTGCGGAACACAAAAAGAACTACTAACAAAATGTCAATGCTGCTCTTATCTAAAAAATAAAAATTGTAAAATTCATCTACTTTTGTTTGGTTTATTTCAAATTGGGTAATATTTATACTTATATTGGCAAAGCATTTAACTAGGACTACTGACCCCTAGTGGTGTGGATGCAGCAAAATGCATTGACATTAGGCAAACTTATTTTTTTTTTTTTTACTAGTATGTGTGTTCTCTGGGAATCAAACCCACAAACTAACCCAATGCTCTACCACTGAGCCACAGGAACACAAAAGTGCAAAAGTTTTCAGTTACTCATGCCTTTGTTTTTATAAGAGTTATAAGATTTTTTTACTGCTATGTCATTATTATTCAACACCTATTCAACATTGCTGTTTTTAAATCACTTATTTGCGTGGTGGGGAATAAAATTAAGCCTTTAGAAACTCTATTAAAAACAGAATTAGCTTGAGCTGTTACACAGTTAGCCCATACATGTGTTGAAGTTGAATATAGCAAAAATGTCAACAGAGATCTCACAAAAGCTAAAGAGAATAAATACTGTATTACTTTAGAAAAGCTAAGGCTATATGAAGATTTCGAAGACACTGAACATTCCTAGAGACACAGCTATCAGCCTTATTCCTTAGCTTAAAGTGTGTTTTACCAGAAAATCTTTGAGGGTGTGGAAGAAAAAGCACAATATCATAAAATGTTTAATTAGAGAAACTGAGAAAAACCTGCAATGTACAGCCAAAGACTTGCAAGATGACCCGATGAAAGGAGGAAAACCATTTCAATGCAGTGTGTAAGAAGAACACTAGACAAGTATGGCCTTCATGTTGAGACATCTTGCCAACTTGAACTTCGCTGGAGGAATGTTTTATGGAGTGATGTGACCAAACTGGAACTTTTTGGACCCATGGATCAGCGGTACTGTATGTCTACTGCAAAAAAGGCAAAGCTCATAAGCAGAAGAACACCATCTCCATCATCAAACTTGGAGGTGGATCAGTCCCATTACGGGGTTTCTTTACTGTAGAAGGAAGTGGAAATCATGACTGTATGAAGGACATCATGAAATCTTTGTAGTATCAGGCCATTTTGACAAGAATTGTGATGCCTTTGGTGCAAAGACTGAAGCTGATGATCAATGGACTTTCCTGCAGGACAGTCATCCCAAAGTACACATCCAAATCTACTTCTGCTTGGTTCAGGGATCAATCATAGAATGTACTTGAGTGACTTGTTCAGTCTCCAGGCTTAATTCTCATTGCAAATATCTGGTTGAATTTGAAGAAAGCAGTGGGAATGTGAAAACCAAAGATTACCATTATTAGTTTTTTCAGGCAAGGAATGGACAAAGGCTGTAGTAGAGAGGTGATGGAAGCTTCTAAACACTTACAGACAGCGTTTATTGGTGATTTTAAAGAATAAAAGATTCTGCACAAAGTGGGTTGAATAATTTTGAACATGAATATTTAGAGCCAATTAGAATTTTATCATAATTCATTAGTGTTCCATTCTCAGAACCACTCAAAAGTGTATTAACGAACTTTCTCTAATACTTTAATGATGCCTTTGTTGAATTGATTTCATAAATTGTTCTCCGCAGCAAAATGTCTTGTAGATCAAGGGGGTTGAATAATTTTGGTTGCAACTGTGTGAAAAGATCTGAATACTTGCATGGGAACGGATAATGTCAATACATTTCTGCAAGCTAGCCATTTACCATTTCATCATAATAAAAACTCACACAAGTTCACATTGTTTGTAACTCACAAATCCTCGTTTGACAGACAGTTCTCACTCATTCCTGACAAGTTTTTTGTTCTTTTTTTAATTTAAGCGAGAGAAAGAAAACTTTGTTTTTTTATGGGGTAAGTGGGAGTGATAACCTTAACGACAGCCTCAGCAGCTAACAGCGTCTCAGATGATCGTGAGGTGATATCTTACTCTTCGCATAGCACTCGTCGCTAGCACAAACAGCGCCTAAGAGATGATGTAGCCGAGTGATATCATCATAAAAAAAGAGCCAGGAGGCCCTTCTGATAGCAATACTCAGTCCCGCTTGGTGCTGTGAGTCAGTCACAACAGCATAAACTGCCAAGAATGGACTAAACAGAAGCTATATTTTTCCTACCTAAGGGCGTTAACTGATTATTTTATTCAAGCATAACAAAAACCCAATAAAATCTACTGCGGAACACAAAAAGAACTACTAACAAAATGTCAATGCTGCTCTTATCCAAAAAATAAAAATTGTAAAGTTCATCTACTTTTGTTTGGTTTATTTCAAATTCATGCCTTTGTTTTTAAACGTGCTTCTGAAAATACTTCTTGAATTGACTAGAAACACACGTTTCCCATTAATCAATCAATTTATTCACTGAGCAAAATTGTAGCAAAACAGGGAGATAATATAGATTTTTTTAAATAAAGAAGTATTGACTGGTCATGTGATCTCAACATGTCAGCCCCATGAATAATTAAATCGCTTTTAGGCTACTGTATGACTGGAGTCTTTAGCTTATGTATTTCATGTAAGTTTATATTTTAGGGACAGATGTGTAAATATGTGAATTTATCTACAATTTATCATTTTATTTTATTGTATCTCCTATTTCATTTTATTTGACCTTTATCTCACATAGGACACCAAGGTGCACCTATGGAAACACTACAACACTATGCAATCATGGTTCATGTAAAAGACCAAGGATTGCTTTTGTGGACCCAATAACTCTTTCTGCACACACACATAAAAAAAAATAATAATAAAAACCATCAAAGACACCCACATGCATGCAGCAATCATAAATGCAGAGAGTGATAAGGAATTTCTGTTAAACCTGTTATTAAGGTCACAAAAAGTCTGCTTTGTGTTTTGCCAGTGTGTGTGTTCGCCGGGGAGTGACTCATGTTTGCAAGGCGTCTTAAGCTGGAAAATAAATAACGCTCCGTGAGGAGGCAGAGAAGTGAGCATTTATTTATTTCTTTTGGTTTATTGATTTAGTCTGAAGAGGAAGAGCTCAGCTTCCAATCATCCCTTTGAATTATAATGAAATGCGGTGGATTGGAGCGTGCAGCCAATCACCAAGAACTACTAAACGAGGGCAACCACTGAGTGATCAAAGTAATAAATTTAACCAGACGCGCTCTTCTCGTTCTCCCTCACCCTTAATTCACCCAGCCGACACTCACGTAAATGCATTTTCCGTACGTGACTTAAATGAAAGCTCTGCCGTTTTGTCCCAAATCTTATCTGTATGCATAAAAGGCCACAGTGTCCCAGTGCGCACAGTATGTAAAGAATCCTGCATTCATGGATGCTCTCCCAGCATTTTAGCGATTCAGACCAGCTCCTGTGGGAACGGGTTAGCCTACAGCTTGCTATGCAAAAGGCCGCTGCATCAGGCAGGATCCCTTCACTAAGCACAAAGCATCTTTTATACGGACATACATTTTAATGTAATCTGGTTTGTGCAGGTTCCGCTGCTTTGTTAACATTGAGGTGTAATTTACCCTCTGTGTTTTGTTGCATAAACAGATCTGAGATTGATGTTTTTATTCATTTTAATTGCCACAGCAAGTAATACTATTACAATTGTGCATATGGGGTTTGAAGATGTCCCTAACTCTGAGCATTAAACTTTAATATGTAACTTGACCCATGGAAGATATGGTGCAAATCCTAGTAGCATACTGACACCGACTTTTAAAGAGAGAGTTCATCCCAAAACATTTTTAATCAGCACTGACTTTCATGTTGTTCCAAATCTGTGTGACTTTTTTCACCTATGGAATATAAAAAAGAAGATATTTTGAAGAACATCTAATGAAAGTAAATGGTGTTGGTGTTTTGTTTACATCTTCTGAAAATATTTCTAATGCTTGTCTCTCACATTGCCTACTTTGGATATGCATTTAAAGATGCTGAACTGTGAAACTAAATGCCATGATTTGGTAGACGTGTTTAATTTCCATCAAGTAGATTTTTTAGTCTAGTTAATCCATTTGGCTCACGCCTCTCTTCCTCACACCATGTCATTTGCTCCTACAACCACACACAAATGTGCATTTCACATACACATACAGACAAGAAGGAGAATGGAGATTTGTTATATACAGGGTTGTCAATTTAATGTGTTAATTTAGTTAATGGAACAGAACTCAGGGTCTCTGTGTATTTTTATCTTAAAGTGCCAAACAAAATTTGGTGCTCATTGCGTGAGGAGCTTAAAAAAAGTCACTGTTTAAATAAACAGTATAACGTATTACAAGCAGTGTCTCTTAAAGCCACTTTTTGTCTATTCAGTGATTCACTTGTCTCCCATAAAAATGTAATGTGTTAAAATTTGGGGCCTTTTCTCTGCAAATTGATATATAAATGCAGTTAATTTCACTAAAATGGAGTAATAGAGCTGGTTATATGTCATCAGCAATGGGAGGCTCATTGAGTATAAGTGTCTGTGAAGTGTGGAGTGTGGAGTGTGAGTGTCTCTTCTCAGGGCCCATAGACACATGAAAAAGGGAAACAAGCAGCATGGATTAGAAGAGGAAACTAGGAAAAGTGAGATTTGCCCCATGGAGCCAAGAAGGAAAATTTGTAAACATCAGTGCTCTCGAATGTTGTCCTTGGCCCTTTCTCTCTTCGTCAGTGCAAACAGAGCCTTAGGCCCCCCAGGAGACCCCATCATCGCACAAGGAGAGGCACTAGGAGAAAGAAAGAGGCGTGTAGCAAAAGGTCCTAAACACAAAAAAGGAATCAAGATGTTTGAGGAGAATAGTAATCAGCGGTAATCTCGACAACAAAATTAATTATTTTATTTTTTTGAAGGTTAAAGAACACAAAGCAAAGATGTATGTACCATGAGGATAATTAAACAGTGTGTGTGTGTGCGTGTGTGTGCGTGTGTGCGTGTGTGTAAATGTAATTGTATGGAACAGAGCTGAGGTCATTTCTGTCCTAGTTGGCATTTTTAGACAGTACTCCCTGGAGACCATGCTTCAATGACACTTTTAATCATTCATTTATTCTTCTCCACACACTGTCATTCACACAGAGAATCCGTTGGAGGGCTCAAATAAGGCTGTGGAAACCAAATGAAAATGTTCTTTGGATTTTTCTTATTTCATATTTGCCTGAAAACAGATGATATGATAATGTTTCCCCGACCCTGGGGGCCAAATTTGATGCCAATTGATGGTTGAGCATGCTTTCTGACAGGTGAATTAAAATATCAAGCTGTATTCATGAATGCTGCATGTGCGTTATTGTCGCCTGTTGTTTTTCGTACTTATTAGAGAGTGTTTTCAAATATCTAACAGCTTGTCAAACATGGAAAGCAATTTTCATTTGCTTTATCTAAATATTATGCAGAACCATGTATGGGATGAAGTGGGGAAATAGACAATTTCTAGGCTTATTTGAGGTAGAGGAAGGCAAGCCTGGCTGGTTCGGTTTAAATCACTTTGCTCTATCTTGTCATGGGACACATTTCATTAAGCAGACCAGCTGGGGCAACGGCGTGCGATGCATCCGCTGATCCGTCACACAAATGCATTGCTCTCTCTCGCTCACTTGCTCGCTCTATTTCTCCCACGGACAGAGTGTGAGTGATCGGTGTCGATCCGTCTGATGAGATGACTGACTGCTAGGACATATTTATTTCCCTCTCACCCTCCTACTCGCACCCTGCACCTTTCTCAGCTCTGTCCATGTTGCCATTTGAGAGTCAAGCACAATCACAATCCTTTTTTAATATTAACAATTTTTTTAAAGGCTATATCACAATTTGTTTTGCATACACTAGGCTTTAAAAACATTAACTTTATGATGGCTAATATGGTGCTATTACTTTATGTGATTGGATATATTATTATATTAAATAGATTCTCACAGTCCAAATTTCCCAACCCCGACCAGATGACAATGATTTTAGCTGTAATGAAATAACCTGAACTATAAAGGTGGTAAAGAAACTTTCGCTATCTGAAAAGGGAAGAGGGGAGTCCACATAAGATGTGATCTTGCAGTCTAGTTGCTCTGTATTTCAGTAGTTTATCTACGTACATGTGTCAGAATGGCGCATTGGTCTTTTATCATGCCTTGCTGTTTATTTTTATCTTGCTCTGTTTAAGACACTGTGTCAAGTTCAAAGCCAGTTCAGCTGTGAACAGCGTGTCTTGAGCCTCCTGTGTTCTGTTCCATTCCATTGCGCTCCGTCTAACTGGTTAAAATGCAAGAGAGCGTCCTGTGTAAACGGCAGTTTAATAGATCAAAAAGACATGGCAAAGTACAAATATAGCGGTTGCATTTTATTTTACAGTACGTGTACTTACATGTACTTATAGTGTACTTACAGTGTATTTATCTAAGAAAGTTCTGGTAATACAAGGTGACTACATGGGGTAGGGTTAGGTTTAGGGGTAGGTTCAGGGTTAGTGCCTAGTTATTACATAGTTATTGTAATTGCTATAATAAGTACATTGTATGTACATAAGGAACAGGACTGTAAAATAAAGTGCTACCAATATAGCTCTAGTCACAAGTACTCTGTTGTATCTCTGTAATTCTTGATCCTGATTTGGGCCAGAATATAAGGTGTGGGACATTAAGAACACTCTCCGTCTAAATCACTTTAACCCACAGACATAAACACAACCTGGCAAAAGTGGGAAAACCACAGACTTGGCAACACTGCCCGGAAAGCATCCACCTGAGTCTACGTCAATCACCATCATCGAAATTTTCCATTATGTGCAACTCGCATTGACAGGACACTATCCCCTGTCCGCATACATGGAAGATGCAAATGCACTTATCAGATCTATTTTCTCATATGAATAAGACCAGAAAGTTAAGTGAGGAATATCGGAATCCATGTGCTTTTTTCCTGCTTACACATTCGTGGGTCATATCCGATCTGTGCTACATTGGAGGGAAAAATGGAATTGGGTCACTTAAACTAAGTAATGGAGCCTTAAAATGAACTAATATGTAAAGAAATTAATATAACTGTAATTATTAATTACAAAAGCAAAGTTTGTCAAGAAAAACTTTGAATGATGGCTTGACAAAACCTTGTGTGCAAGTTTTGAGTATTTAAAAAGCCTTGAATTGTAGGGCTTATATGCTTAATAAAGTATAGATAGATCTATCTATATAAAGGTTCTATCTATCTATCTATGCATAGCAACATGCTAATGTGTTAATTAACACATGAACACTCTGAACATTGTGATGGTGATCTGTCCATGGACAAGCACCACTCAATTTCTTTTGAAGTAGTATTTCAGTGGTAGATAGGGTACTAACTAATACTCTCTCATTCTTGTCCAGCACATATACCAGCTCCTAATTTAGTCTAACTGGAACAGGAGAGCAGCGGGAGGGGGATGAATTTCAGGCCGAGAGCTAAGAAAGGTCACAAGAGGTGAGCCGACTAGTATGGGAATGAAAGTTTTATGGTGAGTAATTAGAGGAGAAGCTCTGAGGCAAATTTTATCTAGCTTCAAGTTTTCGTACACAAAAGGCCAAATTTGTTTACGACTCTTAGCATTGGTAAACGGTGCACAGGTCTCTCAATGGAATATCAGTTTCCAAGTCTGACATATAACAGGGGTTAGTGTTTGTATCTTTAGAGATGTCAAATATCCCTCTGTAGGTGAATGGGAAATAGTATTCCGCACCTTGTGTTCCCGAAGGAGCAAATACACATTGAGGCCTCCCATTTCAAAAACAATAAGCAATGATTTCCCTCAAGGAAGCACCTCCTGTGCTCTTCCTTATGGAGGATGCTATGCTAGGAGACATATGGGAGGGGGAATATAAACAGAGGAAAGAGAACACATGAGTCACTAGCTCACTAGAAGAGAATTCTGTCAGAAGGAGGGACAGGGGAAATGGGAGAGGAAGAAGTGAGGTGAGATGAGGAGAAAATGAAATTGCAAGTAAATCCCTCGCCGGACTGGCATGTCACAGGGCAGAGGAAGAGGAAGAATGGGTGGGACCGAAAAGGAGGTTGGGAGGGATGGATAGAAAGGGAAAAGAGGAGGGGTGTGATCGAGAGATGGTGGCGAGACGGTTCCCAGAGCCAGCTGCAGAGTTAATCCGTTTAGGGCCTTGGAGATCTGAGAAATTACGTAGAGGTGTCCCTGGGTCAGGGAAAGGCTACCACGGCAGTCCTGCAGGTCTCCGACATGCTCTGGTCCGACACGGGCACTCCTGTAAATTGATGCCACACTGCCTCCGATCCGATCCTGGCGAACAGAGGTCTGTGCATGTTTGTGTGTGCGTGTGTGTATATGGCCCCTGACCCTCTTTAGCGGAGTATAATCCAAAACCCTCAGTGGGTAGACTCCTCGACAGCACCAGATGTGAGCCTGAAACCAGGCTGATACTCAACAGCCCGCTAAACACTCACGTGTTGACTGACTCTTAGAGGACATCCAATCAAATGGCAACATCTATGTTGAGTTTGCCAGTAGTGTATCTGTCAAAATAAGCCAGCTGCATCAGTGAGTCATTGTTATGTGAAGTCCAAGTACACAAGCTGGTATTGACACATTAAAGGGACAGTTTACACACAAAAAAATATATATATTCTGTCATCATTTTCTCACCCGTATGTCTTTCCAAACCAGTATGACTTTCTTCTGCGAAACACAAAAGATAATATTTTAAAGAATAAAATAAAAGTCATTGAGGTCAAGGTCCACAAAAACATTTTTGGATTACAGATTAAAGAGGTTATAACACATTTAACTCAACAATTGTTCAGGTAGTAGCACTTTAATTTCAAAGCAAGTAGATCCCCCATTCAAATCCCAGCTGAGTTGGGATGCCTTTCTGTATGAAGTTTGTGTGTTGGCATGGGGTTTCCTTCTGGTGCTTTGGTTTTTCTCCAATCCAAATCCGAAGCCTATAGCCAAAGACACTAGAATATGCTTCATCATTCTTCAGACCCAACCTAGGACAAGTAGTTTTGAGGAAAAATGGATGAATATATGTTTCTGACAAATATGCCAAACTACGGAAGTAATAGGGGGGGCTACAAACTGCATTTCACATTGACTTTAGGAAAGCTCAACCCTGTGCTGCAGGATTATGTTAAATCAAAATTTACTGCCGGAAATGTATTTACCATTTGAACAGACAAACTTGGCCGCAGAGAATGTCTGCTTAACATAAGAACTGGGGATGAAGCAATCACTTGGGGTAATTGAGAAAACATCTAAGGCCAGTGGTGCTTAATGGACATATGACTCTACGCATGAAAAAGCTAGCCTTTCTCATTTACAAAATCTATCTCTTCTATGGTTTGCTGTTTACCCCCCAGGTGTCACATCGCTCCCAATCTGGTTGTCTTAGTCTAGGGTAAACCCTATTAAAGGCATTCGGTCCCAGAGGGAATGCAGAGCTCCCTGTTCTCTAACACACAAGCTCAAATACAGAAACAGCCAGACAGCAGGCTGAATTTCTCGAAAACACCCTTGCTCATCAGCCGAGCTGCAGCAATGCAGCATCCTATTCAGTTGTTTTGACACCGCTGTCAACATACTGTTGTTCCCCCTGTGGAACTTTGACAGTAAATATTGTTACGTGGGTAGCAGAGAGGTCCCAAAGCCCATTCCCTATAATTAACATGTGCTTTGTCTTGGTTAGCAACAGTGGTCTGCAAAGACTAGACTGTGGTAAAGAAACCAGTCAACACATATCACATATAAACTGTGCAGAACTGCAGGAATTGATTAAAGAATTAGTCAGTAGGTGTGGTATTATACTGATAAAATCTGACGAAAACAGCAGCAATAATAAAAGATTACACAGGGGAGTTGGCGGTCTTTATTCTGGATGGGTTTAAAGCAGGGGCACAATAACGTAGAGGAGGTTAGGACAGTTCAAGGGCCCATGATCAGAGAGTATGCCACCCCCGGCCCAGAATATGATTTTGAAGGGAGATCAAGGCAATAAACTGTGCAGGGACCCAGAAACCCTAGCAGTGCCCCTGGGTTAAAGGGATAGTTTACCTCAAAATAAAAATTCTGTCATCATTTACTCAGTCTTGTGTCATCCCAAACCTTCAAAAAGTTTTTTAAGAACCATTTTTATCCATGCAATAATAGTCAATTCGGTGCACTGTTGTTTTAAACCTGACTCAAAAACCTGGGCATTATCCACGTTCATTTTATGGAAAAGAGCAGCATGAACTTTTCTGTGAATCCTGTTCTTTTGTATTCCACTGAAGAAGGTCAGTCATATGTACAGTACATAAAGGTTGTATTGGTGTTTACCTACATTTCCCAAGAAAAGTTGCTTGAGGTGAGTTCTTTTACACATAAAAGGGACGAACTACAAATTTCACAGTCTTTTTCTCCAAGGAAAATGGCTTGTGTGATTGGAAAGAAAACTCATCTCGGTTTGCTAGCAGCCCTATGGTGGAAGGTCAGGTCTCAGCCAAAGCAATCCCAAAGACTGCATTTGGCTCATCATCTCGAAAAACAATCCTCAAATAAGCAAGGTTCCATTGCTATTGCGGTCTATCTCAGCAATGACCGAAGTCATCATGACGAGGGACGCGGAAAAAATACGTATTTACGAATCCAATTACTCAAAGAATGCTTTCTTTCAAGAGGTGAGGGGTTGCAAAAGTGGCTCCAGCTTGTGGCAGAATCAGAGTGGACGATATTCATTCCAAGAGCCAATTGCATTTTTTAAGTCAATAAATCTGCGCCAAAGACTGCTGTTGGCCAGGATGAACAATGACTTGGCATGCTTGTCCTGTGACTGATAGCTATGACTCATTGTCTCCAGCATTTGAATAGTCAATGCATTTGTCACACACAATGTCCACACCTAATTGGCTTAGGCTGCTATGCAACAAAACGAGGAATAGCAAATATACTGTATCTACAATCATTGAGAATGTACAGTTTGGTTTAAGAACACTGGCGAGACATTACAGCCTAGTACACCTTGCCATGTATTCGCACTTCCTAGAAGAACACGTCTCAACAGGAAAATGTCCGTCATTCAAAAGGTTCACAAGGTAACAGGACTTCCTTTCTGCCTTGAATGGCTGATATGTGCTCACAAAGGAGCTCTCTGACGGGAATAACAGCGAGTCGAACTTGCTTTCTTTCTCTTATTCTGTACCTTGTCTCGCTTCTGCTGTCGGAGTGCATCGATGTACTATGAAGCATTGTCAGGTGCTGCCTGATTGCCTGGCTAAAGTCGTGATTGGCATGTTAAGGACAACATGCCTCCTTCTGTTAGCTACATAGATCAGATCTGGTTAACTTTGACATGTTGCCGATTTTCAATGTAAGTCTTAGGACTTTTTTTAAATTAGCTGAGGGACGAACCAATTCTAGACTGAGCTGTAATCCTTCTTTCCTTGATTGGTAAAGTCTAATCAGTTTTGTTGTCATTTGTTGTCACATGTTCATGTTTAAAAATAACTAACAGTAAGTGAAACAAAGGAATTTATGAAAGGCCCTTTAAGATGCTTTTTAGACTAGGGTCAAGACATGGGCTGATGATGTCATCGTTTCAGGAAATATACAGATTCGCTGTCCACACAAAACCATAAGGGTGGTGTTTTCAGATTTATCCACTCTGGGACCCGGTTTCAAAACGTATCATCTTCACTCTCCCAAAACACTGGATCCATGTGGACGAAACACCTATATGATACAAAGTGTATGTGTATACAGCTAATTGCGTCTTCAAGTGGATGGGGCCTTAAATGTGCTTGGTTTGAATTTTTTGTGTGCTGCCAACAGGGGACAATTGTGCAGATGGCAGAAATGTTGATTATACATATTTTTAAATCTTAAAAAAGTATTTTCTTTTAATGAGTTTAATATTGTTTTTAATTTCTTATTTGTATTTTGTTATTGAAATTCATTTTTATTGTATTTTAATTTATTTCTTTTCTATTTTGAGGACTAAACATGCAATTAGTGCATTCAATTCTGGAAAATGTTGATAAAAATCATATAAAATAAGCAAAACGGGGTGTTTTACCAAACATATTTGTGTGCTGTGCTATATTTATGCTAATAAAAGTCACACTTTGCTCTTGGCAACACGCGACAGGGAATAATATTTACTTCAAAAGCAGTTGTCACTGATAAATTTCTTTATTTACTAGCAAACCATTTTCTTTGGAAAATGCACAGGTCCTCTGGCATGCTCCCTGTTTTGGTTTTCTGCAAGAGCCCCTTGTGAAGCTCCTTTAGGAGACTCTTAATGGAGCAACAGCTGTGCTGTAGCAGTTCCTCATTTAGATCACTTAGGGCCTGTTCCCTCTCTCAGCCCTCGAGAACAGCTTAGCGTAGCTGTCTCCTGCCCCCTGACCTGATTGCCAAACTTTTGTAAATAGTAGGAAGTAGATTATATTATTATTAATTTGTCACGTTCCTGCCATAATTAGGACACCATCTAATACCCTCTCAGATAAATGGCTGGTCAGGCTTGTCCAGTGTGAGAAAGTCAGTTCTACTGTAGCTATAAGTTTTGGTTCACATCCAAGGGGCCCTAGAAAACATATAAGGGGCCAAAAGATGACTTAAAATATGTGCATTTAAATCAGTCTTTCAAAGTCACTGGCTTAAAATGGAAAAGAGGGGGGAAGTCATGCTAAATAAGTCATTGATATTGTTTTTCACTCTGGTGTTGTCTCTATCAAAGCATTTAATTCTTATTCACAGCAGCAGAAATGTCTATGTGTCCATGTCCACCATGAATTTGTTCCTGACTGAACCTGCTTGATTTTAGCCCCCATTACTGAAGTCCTTTTTTGTTGTTTATTTTCTTTTTCTTTTTCTTGTTCTTTTACATTGGGACAAATAACTTGTCAAGGGGACACAGAAGGTACAAAAGCTGTCACTGGGGCAGTACCTTTGTATCATATTTATCCCCAGAGGGTGCATATTAGTACCTCAGAGATATATATTAGGCCTGAAATTGTACATTTTAGTACCTAAATGGTGCAGTTTGGTACCTTTTGAAAGGGTAAAGCTCCAGTGATTTTTATTTTTTTTTTCTGAGAGTGTAGAAACTTATATAGTAGTAATCTGGAATATACATTGTTTTATAGTAACGTGTAGATTCAATTAAGAAATCTTAAATCTGCATTTCATGATTAAATGACAGATTAAATGGAAGTATTGCAGTTTGTTTAAGTGGCCCATGCAATAACATGGAGCAGTTATACCATATATAAGTCCCCATCAGAAATGTGTAATACGTAAGAAAAAAAAAAGTTTTTTTGTGTGTGTGTGTGTGTGTGTGTGTGTGTGTGGCAATGATTGATGTTTTTTTTTTTTTTTATGATTTGAGGCTACATGTCCTGCCCTTTAAAAAAAATTAAACTGCACTTACCGACAGTGCACAAAGGATGTCATTGCTGAAGCCTGTTATCAAATATTGTTGAAATTGAATTGTGTCCTAGAGCCGTGGATAACTTATTCTGAGCATCTCCCTGTGATATACATCCTCTCTCACTTCTGCAGCTGTCTGTCTGCCCATGAGAAAAGTCTCCTCACCTGCTAGAAGTCAGAAGCGAAGGAGGAATGAATGTTAACGTGAATGTTAATGTGTAGAAGCAACCAAATGAGCCCTGGCTCTCGATTATTTAAAATCATTGAATTAAGAAAAAAAATCAACAACTAAAGAATCCAACTAAATACTGTTAAATTATGATTTTGTTTATTTTAAGTGGTTATTTACTTATGGTTTATTGTTAAAGTGGACCAACTAAACAATATTTGGAAGAGAATTTAAGTGTGATCTTTTTTATATATAGGCCTAAGTCCATGACATTAAATGTTCATTGTGATCATTTATGTTTTGCTTAATAAAGTACCGAACACAATATTAAAATGTTGATGTTTGTTTAGTAAAAAATTATCTATGTTTATTTGGTTCATTGAAAAACCAGACCAAGTAAACATTACATTAAATGTTTGTTTGTTTGTCCATTTATTTGTTTTGAATATAATTTAAGTTTGAATTTTTTTATATATGATTTAAAATGTTCAAGTTTCTATTTATATTCACTTGGTTTATTAAAAACTAGAAAAATCCTATATAAAAATGTATTTATTGTTTAACATAATTTAAGTGTGATCTTAGTTTATGTCAAGTCAAGTCTTTTTTTGTCCATTCTTCCACATGTACAGTACATACATACATACAGATAATCGAAATTGTGTTGCTCTCAGACCCCCAGTGCATATAGATAACACTAGCGGTAGATCCTAAAAATCTAGATCAAATATAAAATATAAGAAACAACTATACAATAAGGGTATGTAAAAAATATATAATAAAATTAAAAATAAAGTTAAATAAAGCAGCGCAAGGCACATGGCAGATAGATTACAAATCGGTGAAGTGAACAAACAGTGCAGATAAAAGATTTTTAGTGCAAAAAAAGAAGCTTATTCAGAGCAGTTATTTTATTTAACTGACTGATGAAGTATGACTAGCCATTCAAAGCACTTCATGAGGATGGGAGTAAGTGCAACAGGACGGTAGTCATCGAAGCAGGATGGAGATGTCTTCTTCAGGACTGGAATGATGGTGGTAGTTTTAAAGCATGTGGGAACAACAGCCTGACTCAGTGAGATGTTGAAAATGTCTGTGAAGACATCAGTGAGTTCTGCTGCACAGTCTTTCAGTACATGCCCAGGGATGTTGTCAGGACCCGGAGCTTTGCATGCATTGATCCTGCTGAAGGATCTCCTCACGCTGTCTGGGGTCAGCATCATCACCTGGTCCCTGGGAGGAGGTGGAGTCTTCTGTGCAGTGGAGCTGTTTTGTTGCTCAAAGCGAGCGAAGAAGGTGTTCAGCTCGTTCAGCAGAGAGATGTTGCTGTCACAGGTCCGTGGTGGGGGCTTGTAGTCCATAATGGTCTGTATCCCCTGCCACGGGCTCCGAGTGTCTCTGCTGTCACTGAATTGACACTGAATTGTCCAAAGAGCGTACGTTAGCCCGTACAATAGTAGTACAGGGATAGATGGCTTGTGTGGGTTAGCCATTAGCCTAGCCCAGATACCTCCACGCTTACCCCTCTTCTGCTTCCTCTGACACCGCTTGTGGCGCCTCCGCTGTGGGCGAGATGCAGTAGTGGGGGTCGGTGATTGTGTAGGCCTCCGTAGCAGTCCGAGATCCCGCAGCTATTCAGCATGCGCGGAGTTTAACTGTAAAAATACGGTTCTGCCAACATCGAGCAGAAACTCGCAACTGTATGCATGCTTACAGACAGGTAGACGCGATAACGACGTACAAAAACACTACACCGTTCTGTCGGGACAGAGAGAAGCCGCTGCGTGTGGATGTGCCGCCATGATGCTTAAACATCTTTCATTTTTAAATTACTTATATTTATTTATATTTATTTGGTTTATTAAAATACTAGACCAACTAAAAAATATATTAAATGCTGTTGTATCATATTGTATTTATTCATTTTTTTTTTATTAATTGTAACCTTATTTAAACGTGATCTCTGTGTATATTTTTTTTTACTTGTAATTGATTTTATTGTAATTTACTGCACGTGAGTATAGGGTGGATGGAAAATAGCTGACCTTGAGAGACTCTTAATGCCAGTTTATTCATATCCATATAACTTTAAGTGTGAAATAGTTTAAGAAATCTTGCTTTTTAGCAGATTATTGTTAACGAGTTATTGGCATGTGCTCAAAGGAATATGACCAGCACAGACAAACAGGGCAGAATTCAATGCCAACATGCAGGAAAGACAAAAACGCTTAGGCAGAATGATTCACAGCAAGAATAAAAGTCCAAGTCACAACCAATTTCTTCTGTGTAGTCCTCTGCACTCAGCCTTTTCAGCTTTTGTATGAGCGCGAGAGACTCACAGCCCCTACTGAGGTTCACCTGGACCTTTAGTCAGAAACTCTTGGCTGAGGTTTCATTCACAGCCCTTGAACACAACCCTCAGTTAGCACTCAGTGGCAGTCACTCAACAGACACAAGGGAAGTGCCTTTAGAAAGAGCTTTCACACTTTCCTCAAGTAAATGGAAAGAACTTCTGTTCCTTCTTGACTTTTCATCCGGTTCCGGTTTTAACCTCAAGTCCATCGAGTGTCTAAAAAACCATTGTAAACACAGCAGAAGCTGCTCAGCGTGCTCAAAAACCAAGTCACATACATCTGCCAAATTCCGATTAGCACATTTCTCACTTCATCAGCAGCCCATATGTTCTTATGCAAAATAATTTATGTATATTATCAGTCCAATAATGCTTATAATGAAGATTTGTAAGTGGAGGTTTGCTCACGGGAAAACAACCCCCGAATGGTTCCTATGAAATTTCAGTTCCTAATAAACACCACTCTCATTTCGCAAGCAATTAAATGCTTCATCGTTTATAACCAACAGAATGCAATTTCACTGATATCATTTAAAATTCTAGATGAAATTTCTGGTCCCTCTGGTTTTGAGATTTATTTTTGAGATCATCTCATTACCCGTTCAGAAAAATGTTTTGTTTGAAACCAAAAAATGAAAGATGTACCTCAGAGGATGAAGCAAAACCATGCTTTGTTGTATCAGGCTGGAAAGAAGTGGTCTTCACAATTAGCAATTGTGTGCTAAGCATCATATTAGTTGAGGCGACTTACAATATACTTATATCAAAGATCGTTCCCTTCAGAGCAACTTGAGGTTAAGTGCCCTGCTCGAGGGTTCAATTGTTCATAGATCAACACTTGCTGCATCTGATCCTACAGCTCATCTGTCAGATCATTAACTACAACGCTCTGCTAATTTCTTTGACCTGTCACTTGTTGACATCCCTGTGCTGCTAATGTTGTACAAAAGGAGACCAGTCAAAGTGATGTAAGATTTCCCTTCAAATAGAAAGGATCAAACAGCTGCCAAGGTTTACATAAAGAGTGAGGGCGCAAAATGAGCTGTGATTTCCCAGAGTGCTCTGCTAACATGCTAATGAAGGGCAAATTCCAAATGGCATTTCTTTTTTCATGCACAGAAAGCAATGTTTTTTTACAAACTCAAAGAGCGAACAATGGAGGTGTTTCACAGAGGGCCCTTCGACAAGGCCGTACAATTATAACTGTTTGAAATAATAGCTGAAAAGAGTAGTTGGCTCTCCTAACTTTACATAATTCTTTAAATAGGAAGTTGGGTTGGGACTTTTTGAAAGTCACTTAAAAAAAAACATAGCCAACAGTGAATCATGTTTTGCTAGTTGCTATTGTTAGTTAAGCTGGCGATATTAGTGGGAGGGGTCTGTGGAGTTGCACTTGATTGGACAATATATGGACACGCCCACAAGAGCAGGATGACTCAACAATGTTTTTGGTCTGTTTTCATGAAGAAAAAGACATTTTAAATACATAAATAATTTAATCTGATCAACCTTTTGGTGTACACTAGCAATAAACAAACTACAAACACTAATATTGCTGCTGCTGTGAATGTATCATTTCAAAATAAAAATGGCAGAATATATATATATATATATAAGTATATTGGAGTAGGGTGTAACAAATGCGGCAAAAATGCACACCTCATCTTTGGGAAACATTCAGTCTAGATGCAACACAGCTGTGACCAAGAGAGGCAGGGGATTTTGTTTCAGCATTTCATCAGGTTCAAATCTACATGATATCTTTAATGCCAAATTAATTAGGTAAAAAACTGCTTTAAAAAGCATTTTTTAAGACGTCAGACACTTTCAGTGTGTCAAGTTCACAGGGATGTGACTCACTTGGGAAAATGCCAGGCATATGTTTGCAAAGGCTTCTTATTTTAACCCACTATATTATGAAATCTGATTCCAGGAAGCATAAACTTTCCAGTTGACACTAATCAGGCAAAAAAAAATGTCTAAAATACAATCTTAGCTAACCGCCTTTGTGTTAAATAATAAAACGGCTAGCTGTATCTTCCAAGACAGATGGCAACAACTTCTCGCTCTTCAGTTTCTATCTCTTAGCGCTTATAACATCACAGCCATGAACATCTGAATTCAGCTTGTGATGTTTCTGTGAAACACATCTGTGCTGAACCACAAAGATTTATTTGATCCACTTTTCACAGGGTGCTGTAATCAGTCAAATCACCCATCTGATCCATTCGCTAAAAATGGATTGTGTAGCACAGTTTTCCTCTTGTGAGGGAACCTCAGTTTTACAAGACAGAAAAGAAGCTTAAGCAAACATATTTATGCGTTGATTAAGATCATGTATTTTAAAGGCAGTTAATTGTGATCGTGTACTTCACTGCAGATTGAAAGAGAACATGCACACTTAAACATTATCTGGTGCTTTGCTGCCATCATGTGGTTACACGTTGTCGTTTTGTTGTTTGAGAACACATTTTGTTGGTTCATGCAGTGAAAGTCTTGATGCCCTTAAATTTGGATTTCAGTATCTGAGCAACAGACACAATAGAAACTCAAAGACATTAAACTTAATGAAATGATCCCAAATCTGACCCATTGAGAATAGAAAGTGAACTTACATCCATGTAACACTAGCTGTCGCTATAATACAAACATTTATCTATTGCTTTTCAAATGATATTCATACAGTTTGCATGAAACTTGCTGTATGTCATTTCTTTTTCTATGCTTTGAATACTAAAATAGGTCAACAATCAACAAAAATGCCTGACAACAGCCAATGAGATTTCACCAGGTAGCATCTGAAACTCGAAGGCTGAACTGTTTGGGCTTAAGAGTTTTTAAATTGTTATAAAATATAAATATATAATTATCCACCATTTAGACAAATATAAAAAAAATCAAACCAGAGAGAGAGAGAGAGAGAGAGAGAGAGACATTTGATCTCATGTAGTCATACTGTAGATCCGGTTTGGTGCAATTGTAGCGTGTATGACCCAAGAACATATATAATCCTGTTAGAAGACTTCTGATTCATTGATTAGTTTGGTAAATTCATTATTTTTGGGGCAGAGCCCAAACTGATTAAGAGAAGTTTCATTCCTGACAATCGGTTTCGCAGCAATCAATCTTTTCTGACATTTTTTAGGGCACACAACCAGTATGATCAAACTTTTGTCCTAAACTTTGCAGATATTTAATTGAGATACTTTATATTCACCACACTCATATGACAACTACTAAAAATCTACAAACGGTCCCTAGATAAAGTAATATATTCATACTAAGTATAGTTCAAATCTATTAACACATTTACTGACATAACACTCAAGACTGACGGATACAAAATAATAATAATAATATTTAAACTTTGAAGTAATGCATATTTCTTAATTTTAAGCCTAAAATATGTTTTAATGTCACTGTGGATGAGGGTTGTATGATCTTTGAATAATACCAGTCTTTAACTGCAAGATATTTAAAGTGTACCTGAAGTATACTTGCAATAGTTCCACTGTAGCACAATCATAATTTGTATATCTTTAGTTGGTCTTCTGCACAAAAGTGCATTAAGGTCAAAATTAGTTTTTCCAGTTTAGCAGACTTTAAGGATACCAGTTTAGTACACCAAAAGTACATTTGCAGGGTATTTTTATTAAGCACATACATATTTAAGTGCATTTATAGTATACTTAGCATGAAATAAATGTATTTCAAATACATTTTACAAACCCGATTCCCAAAAAGTTGGGACACTGTACAAATAGTGAATAAAAACAGAATACAATGATGTGGAAGTTCCAAATGTCAGTATTTTATTCAGAATACAACATAAATGACATATCAAATGTTTAAACTGAGAAAATGTATCATTTTAAGGGAAAAATACGTTGATTTTAAATTTCAAGGTGTCAACTCGTCAAAAACGTAGGGACAAGGCCATGTTTACCACTGTGTGGCATCCCCTTTTCTTTTTATAACAGTCTACAAACGTCTGGGGACTGAGACAAGTTGCTCAAGTTTAGGAGTAGGAATGTTGTCCCATTCTTGTCTAATACAGGCTTCTGGTTGCTCTACGGTCTTAGGTCTTCTTTGTCAAATCTTCCTCTGTATGATGCGCCAAATGTTTTCTGTGGGTGAAAGATCTGGACTGCAGGCTGGCCATTTCAGGACCCGGATCCTTCTTCTATGCAGTCATGATGTTGTAATTGATGTAGTATGTCATTTTGGAAAATGCAAGTTCTTCCCTGAAAGAGACGATGTCTAGATGGGAGTATATTGTGTTCTAGAACTTGGATCTATCTTTCAGCATTGATGGTGCCTTTCCAGATGTGTAAGCTGCCCATGCCACACGCACTCATGCAACTCCATACCATCAGAGATGAAGGCTTCTGAACTGAGCGCTGATAACAACTTGGGTTGTCCTTGTCCTCTTTAGTCCGGGTGACATGACCTCCCAGTTTTCCAAAAAGAATTAAAAAATTGTATTTGTCTGACCACAGAACAGTTTTCTACTTTTCTACAGTCCAATTTAAATGCGCCTTGGCCCAGAGAAAACGCCTGCGCTTCTGGATCATGTTTAGATATGGCTTCTTTTTTGACTACAAAGTTTTAGCCAGTAACGGCGAATGGCACGGTTGATTGTGTTCACCGACAATGTTTTCTGGAAGTATTCCTGAGCTCATGTTGTGATTTCCATTACAGTAGCATTCCTGTATATGATGCAGTGCCATCTATGGGCCCGAAGATCACGGGCATCCAGTATGGTTTTCCGGCCTTGACCCTTATTCCCAGAGATTGTTCCAGATTCATTGTCTTCTCTTCTGGGTCTGTTGTGAGTGCGACTGCTGTTACTTTTGACATACGATGCTGCTGATGTGTTTTCTGGTACGCCCAATAACAAAGATAAAACTTCAGCAGTGTCGTACGTCAACAGTCACAGCAGTCGCACTCACAACAGACCCGGAAGATAATTTTTTTTTTTGGACCAAAATGTATTTTAGATGCTTCAGTAAACTCTAACTGACCCTCTGATGTCACATGGACTACTTTGATTATGTTTCTCTTACCTTTCTGGACATGGACAGTGTACCGTACACACAGCTTCAATGGAGGGACTGAGAGCTCTCGGACTAAATGTAAAATATCTTAAACTGTGTTCCAAAGATGAGCGGAGGTCTCACGGGTTTAGAACAACATGAGGGTGAGTTATTAATAACATAATTTTCATTTTTGGCTGAACTAACCCTTTAACCTTCCCATGTTCTTTCTCTAGTCTAACCGGGAGACAGAAACCGATCAAAGTGTGCACAAAGGTCCAGCATCTGCACAGATCAATGCACAGATTAGTAGCGGAATTGGAGAGCAGAGATGGTGACATTTGCTTTGCCAGTGCTGCCTTTCCAATAAATGAGAATTCCCAGATAACAGTCTACCTGTTGAGGAGAATTGATCACCTGAGTTTGCTGAGGCAATCCTTATTGATTTCGTTCAATCAGCACACATGCAGTGGTTTTACAGAATAAGATGATAGATTCAGTGAAGTGCACACAGCCAATTACCACTTCGATTTGGTGTGTGTGTGTGTGTGAAACCTTTTTTTTTTTTTTTGGTGAAATTCAGCATTTCATGACTTGCTCACCAGTGGATTATCTGCAGTGAATGGGTGCCATCAGAATGAGAGTTCCGAACAGTTGTTAAAAACATCACAATAATCCACACCATTCCAGTTCATCAATTAACATAGTTTTGCTTGTGAATGTTGCTGGATATTTGCATATTTCTCTCCTGATTCAGACAAGCAATTCTATGAATAAAGGACTTGTATTTTAGCAAGAAGCAACAGTTTGAAGTTAAAAACATCTTAATGATGGATTGGTTTCTTATAAATATGAAGGATTTCACTTCGTAAGTTGTTAACCAACTTGAGTGGCAAGGATTACTTGTGGATTATTGTGTTGTTTTTATCAGCTGTTTGGACTCTAATTCTGACGGCACCCATTCACTGCAGAGGATCCACTCGTAAGCAGGTCATGCAATGGAAAATTTCCCCAAATCTTAAAAAACTCATCTACATCATAGCATGAGGATGAGTACATTTTTAGCTAAATAAAATTGGGGGTTTACAGTTTTTTTAAACCACACTTACTGTAGCAATATATCAATTTAATTGAGTTCAAAATGTCAAACCAAGGAGTATCCACTTCTTATTGCAACATAATATAAATTGGCAATCGAAAGTGATCTGCATTCCAAAAGCATTAAAAATGTTCATTCTTTTGTGTGTAAAATGTGAAGCTAATGAGATCATTAGGACAGAAATCAGAAGGAGTGACTGAAACTTGTTGGAAGTGAACATGGAGCTCTTGGTTGCACAACTGTATGCAAGATACAGCTAAACTCCAGCTTCACCTTACTGTGATGACATGAAACAAGTATGTACTGTACACACCCCTACCGAAGTCAAGGTTTTTGTTTTGTTGTGAAGGCTTGACTCAAGACAAGTTATGCCAGACAGTTTCATTGTGAGTGTGTGAAAAACTGCTTTCAGATATTTTAATTTATTATCAGTGGTATGCAATTTAGCATTTTATGCTAATAGTTTCTTCAACCGTTTTGGATCTTAGATGTTTTCTTATTTTTACAGGAGCAGTTTCACATAAGAAAGCCTTTTAGAACCTTTACTCAAAAGAAACGACTACAGCCACAAAAGGGGTTTGCAGCCTAATGCAAGAAAAATCATTATTAAACTGTGTGGGGGGGGAAATTGTTCTGTACTAGCCCCAACACATATTATACAGTCTGTTTCTCTATATGCACTGCAGTATATCAAGCACACCCAATTCAACTGAAGAAATATGTCATATTCCTGTTTGATTTAACTGATTCAATGTCACAAGATGATTTCACCCAGTTCACAGATGCCTTAATAATATTTACATTATGAAGTGGCACCAACATTAATTATGTTTCTGTGGACCTTTTCTCAGTCTCTGCTGCAGTAACAATTTAGTCAAGCTATCCCAGTTGTTTGAATTTTTTTTTTTTCTGTTAATTCACGTTTAAAATGTAAAATGAAATGCAAATTAAGAAAGGATCTCTCTCTAAAAAAGTCCAAACATAAGATTTGCTACCTATATTTATTACAGTATTCATTAGTAATAAACTGTTTTCATTGCACTTGTGCATGAGTCTCGATAGCAATTATTATATAATCAAAACTTAACAACCATTTTCCACTAACTGCACTGGAAACATTTGAGAGTAATTAATGTTTAGATCATCAGACGACATTCATAGTCTATTAGGGTGAGGTTTTTTCCAAAGCTTTTGGAGATTTAGTGTCTCCGCTGCAGGTAACTTCATGACACAGATAGTCCTGCCAGTTTATGACCTCAACTAGGCCAAATATCCAAATATGTAATAGGTCTTATCAAGCTTGTGATCTACAGTGAATTTAGTATTTCTCAAAAAAATGATAACATTATTGGGACCTTTAGTGGCTTACTGTTTTCTAAAAGGGACAGCAACGCTGATATTATAAAACACAAGTAGGCCTAACTGACTTTTACAGTGACCTCAAATGTACGTAGCTCATATAATGAGAATCTAATCATCTAATCAAAATGGAAAGAATCTATTTTATATTAATAGATTCGTTTGTGCTAATACAAATTATGTAATATTGTGCAATCATGCATTGTATGTAAACCTGCAGGCCTATTGTGTATCTGAGCAGTCTTTGTTTTAAATATAGCTAAAGAATTCTTTCACATACTATGTACATATATGGAAGAGTCACCTGTGGGTGTTTCTTTAACTAGGCCTCCTTTTTGTCAGGGGGTTGATTTTTATCAGAATTTATGATCTAAACAAATAAATCATTTTAAAAACTTTTTTTTTTTTGACTGACTGACTGCAAATTACATTAAGTTGTACACAAATTGAAATTGACACAGTTGTGTTATTTATTATTATTATTATTATTATTATTATTATTATTATTAAATGGTCTTTTGGATGTGCACACCTGTATGCTTTTCTTTGCTATTTGCATAATGACAAACAAAGTTATTTCTGAGTTATTTCTGTTTCACTGATAAAAAAAAAATCCCAGTTTACAGATGCCACAAGAATGGTTGAAATATGAAATTATATTTACATTAATATATTATTTTAATAATTGTCTTCTGTTATATATAGAGAGAGAGAGAGAGAGAGAGAGAGAGAGAGAGAGATTTTAGCAACTTACTATGCATTCAGGAAATACATCTTATCATTTTATGAAACTCACATTTCCAGATGATCATGGTTTTCACAAAAACTGAGAGAATTCTCCAGTGATTCACCTTCACTGTTGATTTTTTTAAGTAGCCAGTCACACTAGATAAACTAGCAAAAGTATCATGGCTAACTGCTCTGTTTTGTTTTGTTTTGTTTTGTTGCTTATTCCCTCGTTACTCATTCAATGGGAAGCCATTATTCAGAACTAATGGAAGAATTTATGGGATTGTGAGGTCAGGAGTAAGCCCCGCCCTTTAAAGTGCGCCTTTAAAAAGCCTGAGACACAGCACTGCGCCAGCACACACGCTTGAGTTTGAGTTAGGCAACAAGTGAAGGGTTGATGGATGGCAAACGATGATGTTTACTTCTCATAACTACTTCTGTCGTGCATTTCTTTGTCATTGATTCCACTTCTGCATTTAAAGTTTAAGGAAAATCAATTTCAGCTCATCTTTCGTTGTCAGAGGTGAGTGAAGGTGTTTAAATAGCCTAATTCTGCATTTTTAACACTGAAGACCATTTCAGTAAATATATGCAGTCACAGGTATAATATCTTTCCACCTCATTTATTGAAACGTTTCTCTTTTTTTCAACAGACATTTCAGCCATCTTCATCTGACATTCATCTATTAACCAAAAATGAGCAACACAAAGTAAGTTCAGTAGTTTTCTGCAAAATAATGCATGTGATATTATTACAGAAAGTTCACTTTTAGTTTTATTTAAATCACAGTATGAGTTCAAATGTATTTTGGGATATAAAAAACATTTCGCACTAGTCCACATTGTCTGAGACCACAAATAAAAATGCTTTATTTTGCATTTTATAACTGAAATGTAATAAGTTTATAATGACATTTTTTATTATAAATGTAAATTAATTAGATGTGACTAAATTAGATTTTTTGAAAAAATGTGTTCTCTCTTTTGGACCCAGTTGCATGTCTCCATATTTTCCAAATTGTCTAATATAGCTTTTCCTCCATGTGTTTTCACAGAAGCTTTGGATACAGCATCTACACTTTCCCTGATCGTGTGATGCCGGTGGATCTGGCCATGCATGCACAGATTAGCCCACCGGTGTCTCAGCTCCTTGGCATGTCTGCTCTCAGGGCTTCTCCACCCAGCGTGTCCTCACCAGAGCTTCAACGAGCCAGCCTTTTACCCCCTTCCCCTACATCTTCACTATCTTCATCCAGCTCTGCCAGCTCCCTGTCCTCATACTCTCCTGGCAGCAGCACATCACGCAAGAAGAAGCGAGTCGTGTTCGCTGATGATAAAGGTCTCGCTCTCACATCCGTGCGCATCTTCAACACTGACCCTTCGGAGACGGAAACGGAAGACGCCCCCCAACCTGAGGAGCATGTGAAGCCTAGAACGCCCATGCAGAGCGTGAGACTGCGACTTAAGCTTGGTTTTCCACAGCCTGTTGCAGACCGTGCAAGCTTGAAGGAAACCTTAGTGCAGATGGAGAGCTGTAGCCTGAGCGAAAGGGAGTTGAGCGGGACAGTACGGGTCTGCAACATTAAATTCGACAAGAATGTGTTCATTCGCATAACTTTTGACTCATGGCGAAGTCATAAAGACATTGCATGCACTTATGTAAGGCAACCAAATGCAGGTTTGGAGACTGACTTGTATTCTTTTAATGTGTCGCTACCGTCCGATCTGGACCCGAAAGAGCGTCTGGAGTTTCTAGTGGTGTTCCAGCCCGGCAATAGCAAGCTGCAGCTCGTGGACAACAACAAAGGTAAAAACTACCACATTTTTATGGAAACCAGGGTGCCGGAACCTCGGCTGGTGACGACAAGCAGACGAAACTTCGTTATACCAAGTCCTCAGCGTTATTCTGCATGGCCCGGGGTCAGAGGTCAGGAACTACATAGGATGAGACACCTGCCTTGCAAAGGCCTGCCCTACACAGACCATCTGTTAAACAGGACCTGGGGAAGAATGGCAAATGTTTCTCCGTTATGTTAAAACGGGACGGGATTTAATTGCAAATTAAAAAACGTGCATAAATGGAGCGATTGTATGCACCATGTTATACATTACGCTTGAATGGACACAACGCTTGCTGGTTTGCACAAATGTGAATGTTTACTTTGATATGTACATTTAAATGTATTTGAATTGCATTTACTTTGCACATTATACATTCCTTCTACAGCTAAAATATAAGTTTTAAGGGAACCTGGCTCACTTTCCCTCTCACCTGCCTTTTTTGTATCTGAAGAGCTAAACTGACTTGTAAAAGTGGTGTAAATTAATTCTTTGTATATATGTATTGTATGATTATGTATTTATTTTGAAGTCTACTATTAAAAAGAAACTGCTTTCCATTGAACTTGATTTATGTGTCTCCCGCTGCATGAACTGTGTCACTCTGTCAAGTGTTACTGAACAACATTATAGCAATAACAGGCACTGGGTAAAAGTTAGTATACGTGCCTGAGGCTTTTTCATGCCTGAACTGATCTAATAACAATGTATTATATCAAGGCACTCCTCGGGTCTATTATCTAACTCAAACCACACCTAGCAACCAGCAAAACAATTAGTGTGCAAGAATGTTCCAGATGTTCGAATGGAAAAGGGACATTTCATGCCTCCAGCTTTTGAGAATGTCAACAACACACAGTACACCACATCAATGAACTTTTACATAAGTGACTTCATTTACCAAACATGACAGCTGAACAATCAAAGTTTGTTAATAATATAATACATTAAATTAAAAAAGTAGCATTGTAAAAAAAAAAAAAAAAAAAAAAAGTTTTATACTAACGTAAATTATATTTACAGTATAAATGATGAAAGGATGTGTTAAATTGATAAAAAGTGATAGTAAAGAAAATATATTATTAGATTTTTTTTTTTTTTTTTTTTTAATAAATGCAGTTCTTTTTAACCTTTTATTCATCAAATATATTAGACAGCAGAACTGTTTCCAACACTCATAATAAATCAGAATATTAGAATGATTTCTAAATGATCATGTGATAGACTGGATGTTACACGTGACACTGAAGGCTGGAGTAATGATGCTGAAAATTCAGCTTTGCATCACAGGAATAAATTTTTTTTTTAAGTATATTCAAATAGAAAACTATTATTTTAAGTTGTAATAATATTTCACAATATTATTGTTTTTTTCTGTATTTTTGATCAAATAAATGCAGGCTTGATGAACAAAAGAAACTTCTTTCAAAAACATAAAAAATAGTAATGTTTCCAAACTTTTTTTATGTCTGTACTGTATACATATATATATTCAGTGAGCTAAATGTTTATTCAGTAACAGCTCTGATGGATTCAGTCTGTACATAATTGTTACACTGATTCAAAAATAGTTTTTGAGTCTTTTGACAAATTTAACAGTTTAATTAGCTGTAAAATATATTCCTGGATCAACATTCGTTGTTGTTTCTGGAACAACATGTCAATGTAGTCATTGCCTTAGGAATGAGGTGAGAGTTTCTAGTAGGTTTAAAGGGACAATAAGTAACTTTTTAGGTATTTTATTATCTAAAATCAATATTTTTATTCATAAATATGCCCTCAATGGTGTACAAATACCTATGCCAATGTTTAAACTAATCCTCGTAAATGAAGAATTTATTATCTTTATATACATGGGACGGGTAGGTTGACGGAGGCTTCCATGTAGTTCCGCCATCTTGCAAAACTATAATAGCAGAGAGGGACAAAAAGTACTAAGCCAACGCGTTTCCACAACGTGTTTTCGGTCAGAGCCAGAAACGCAGGTGCAGAGCAGTGAGAGGCGCTTGAAACTGCACCGGCAAGTTTAAAAGTCTGGATTGCATTCTTATTATGGACCATACATATGCCGCGCCACAGGAGAAGAAAACATCGTCGCCAAAACAGTCAAAAATAGAACGTAAAAGGAAACGTGACCGTAGATTACAGAAAACGAGTTAATGTCGGGGAAGCTTTTTCTAGGTGGAAAGAGCTAATGCTTGATAAAGATTTCAAAAGAGACGCTGAAGTGGCCAGTTTTCTTCTCGACAGGTAAGTCAGTGTTACAATCTATATTACAATATTTTTTTTATATCTAACAATGCACATTATTCAGAAAATATAACGAATAAATTAGACATAACTACTAATTACAATATTTCATGTTTTCCACAGTCAGTAATTCATACTGTAACATTCGTTTGTTTATGGTCATGTTGCTGTTTGTTTGAAATAACACACCTGTTCACCTGAAGGAAAACTCGACGAAGTGCTATTAGAAGACATCCTGTCAAAGCTTTTTGGTACATATCGCCTACCGTAGATGCAACGCGCATTTGAAAAAGCGAGGCGCTGGAGAGCAAAATTAGTTTGAATGCAAAATACAATTTCACCACTAGATGGGAGTAATTCCTACTTAGTGTCCCTTTAAAGTTGAAAGGATGTTGTTTGGGGTCAGAAAAGAAAACATTAATCATGTTTAACATTGTAATCATGGCAGCTGTCATTACTGAAAAAAAAAAATATGGTGACAAGGATGTCAGTGCCTGTACATTTTACATTTAATAGCCATGTATTAACTGCAACGATGTTACTAAATCAAACAGCTGAATTATTCGTCTTATGTTTTATGTACTTGTGGACTGCTGGTTTTTACCATCAACCTGCCAGGGGCAGCAGATGGAAAATTAGCCTCTATGGTATATAGTAGCTTTAAAAATTATTTTATTTCATTGTTTATTTATTTATGCATTCTTTTTTATGCACTCAAGAAAAACAAGCTAAACTGTCACTATTGAAATACCCTTTCAAAAGGTATTGTGCGTACCTTTAAAGTAGTATTAGGTACCATTTAATGGTAAATAAGGTGCAAAATTCTCTTTTAGCTTCAGGATACGGCCCTAGTGACAGCTTTGTACCCTTTTTCTCATCATTTTCACAGTATTTTTTAAATTGTTAAAATTTCTCAAATTTAACTGTCAGTCATGCACATTTCCTCAAATCTGTTTGCGACGAGCCAATTGGCTAAGAGCTCCACAAGCCTACATTTGGTCATGTTAAGCGACAGCTGCCTGAGAAATACCTCTGAGATGAGTCTTCCCTCAATCACATTCTTTCCTCTCCCGTATGTTCTGTGCTGAGGCAACACTGAGAAAACCAAATACCACAGTCACTGGAATTAGAGGTTTCATGACTGACACGAACGAAAGAAGGTGAACTCCCCTCTCTGTTCTCTACTTCAACATCAGCCTTGATTCCGTGAGTGTGAGGTTATCCTCATGCAAACCTGTCCCTAGTAGCTCAGGGTGTCTCTCATGAAAACCGGTTCACACTTTTAATGATGTAAGTAGCTAACCTGTTCTATCTGTGAACAGCCTCATCTCGCCCCTGAACACATGTAGCAGTGTCTTATTCTCACAGCATAGATTAGATAATGGAGAGAAAGGTGGGAATATTTCTAGGGACTCGTGAGTCTCTTGAAGGGAACAGTGAAATGCTATACGTAATGAAATCCCTTTACAAAGGGCTGTTAGCACTGTGTACAGACAGTTGCTCTCAGGAGGTTTTGCGATGAGGAGGTTCTCGTATAGTCTACTTATTGAGCCTGCAGGAGTTAGTGTCCACCAATAGTTTTGGAAATATAAAAATGCTAAATTAAGCAATGGCCCTGTGAACAGATAATAAGGTCTCTGTCCTCTTTTGTTTTGCAGTTTTTTATCACAAAGTCCTCAGTGGCATTTCACAAGAAGTCATTGACTTATGTCTTAGACAACCTCTACCTCAGATTTAAAAACATTCAAATGCACCGCACACATAATAAGTGAGTCCATACACACACACACACACACACACACACACATCATCATCATCATCATCTCACATTCAACTGTTTTTAGATATTTAATTTATTTATTTTAATATAAGTCGCTGTTTTCGCAACTGCTTTAAAGAAACACTCCACTTTTTTCTTTTTTTTTAAAGGCTGATTTGAATTCAATGTTCTACCACTTGAGCTACAGGAACATATATATATTCATTCTACAAATGCATGTGCAATAATTGTTTATGGATCTACTATATATATACTATATATATATTAATGCATTTTTAAGAAATAAATCAACCAACCAATCGATCTGATTGAAACCTGGGGGTGGGACTTTAAGGACTTTGAAACAATTATAAATAATAATTAAAATAAATAAATTAAATAATTAATACAATTAATAACATATCATATCAAGTGATTATTAAAACATAAAATGTTATTATTATAACATTTTTAATACAAAATAAATAAATGAATACATAAATACATATATCTAATCTGTTTCCAAATCTAAAGCTGTGGGGGGGGGGGGCTAAAATAAATAATATATTTAAAATATGAGTAAAAAAATAATTATGATTAGTGCATGGTAATCTCACTCTCAATTGTAATTTATTAAATGATGTGACTAATTCCTGGCAAAACTAGCGTTTCGACTTATAACCAGTCACTTCTCATTATATTTTAGACAGGTCAAGACAGGTCAACACGTCATGCACTGGGAATGTGTTTCATCATGGGAGAAAACAAATGTTTGTCACCATAGTTACCCATTTATTTATCCATATATAATGAAGAAGCTGGAGACAAATATCCAACAGATCTAAAACAAAAAAAGAAAAGAAAAAAAAGTGCACTTTAAATTAATTAATGACTTAAAAGCATGCATATCACATGCAATCCCACATGTGTTTCTTATCATATGTAAAAAAAACAAAAAAACAAAAAAAACAATTTACATTCCCTAATTGATTGGTCATTTGATGCTGAAAAAACTCCCTTAATTTTCCCTTCAGTAAATAGGAATCTGCAGCGGTAACAATATAGACAACCAAGTAGAAACTGAGAAGCTGAAATGGCTGTCACACGAGTCTTCCTTCGTTCCTCTCCTACACACTCAAGAACAGGGACAGGAGAATCATTGTGAGGACATCCCAGCCGTATAACTACAGCTATATTGAGCAAATAGATACCGCTGGTATTGGAGTAAAGGTTTCGTGCCTGGATGGCGTGAATCGAGTTACAGCAAGTAAAAGGCAGGGAAAGCCTCCCACGACTGCAGCCATGGCTAGATGACGACTTACTGTGATTGGTTCAGCCCCTGTAGTGAGGCGAACACACTGGAATGTCCTTGTCTCATACCTCTCCCTTGTTATGTGCATTGATTGATGCGTTACCGAGGTGCCTCCCCTCCAACAGTTTATGTTTGCAATGATGTCAGAAACAAAACAAATCAATCCAAACCACCTGCATCCACAGTCTCCTTATTCTGCTCCCAAACTCATGTGCAGCCCTTTCACTTTTACAAATAAAGCTTCCTAAAGGGAATTTCACAGAAGAACCATTTTTGGTTCCTCAAAGAAGGTTTCATTGAGTTCCTAAAAAACATTTTTTATCTTAGTGTGAAGAACATTTTAATAATCTAAATAATTGTTTTTTTCCATTACAAATCATTGTTTATATAATGGGGAGGTTATAATCTCACTAGTTTAATTTGTCTACAAACAATGTCTAATAGTTTATAGAAGAATATCATTACAATTTCCACCACTTAGCATCACAACTTTATAATAGGTTTATATTTGGTTAACATATTGGGTTTGATTCTGACAGTGTGATTCTGATCTTGATTCTGAATTAAAATTCAAATTTTCTGGCCTCCTTTGTCATAGCAGTTTTCCACATCCTAAATACATACAACTGAATTATATTTTCATAATTTGTGTAATTTCATATAATTACTGTACAGCTTTATTGTAAATAACTCTCAATTAAAAATATTTGTATATTCTTTAAAAAAAAATTCTTCTTGTTTCAAGCTCTTCAGGAATGTTGAAATGTTGCAATCCTTGGTAAACAAGTACACTCATTTTAGACAAAATGTTCGGTTGTGTTTGAAAAAAAAACAGGACATAAACAATGTCTTAAATTCTGTGTAAACAATAATATAAATCAATTTTACACAAAAAATAAAATAAAATTGATCCAGCTTATTTCACTCATTGTTTAGATTAGTATAATAAAAATATATATATTACAATAATAAATATTTTATAATAGATTTTGATATGCAATTTTTTTTAACTGGGCCTGGAACTATAAAGATGATACAATTTTATTTCTATCAAAGAAAAAATCATTCATTAAAAATAATAACAATAATAAGAATAATTATATATATATATATATATATATATATATATATATATATATATATATATATATATATATATATATATATACAATCTTATTTGACATACCATAAAATTAGATTTTTTAATACTATAAAATCAGCATATATAGAATCATTCTGAAGGATCATGTGACAATAAAGACTGGAGTGATCACGGGAATAAATTACATGCATACGTATGCAAATAGAAATTAATTATTTGAAATAGTAATAATATTTTACGGTATTCATGTTTTTGTTGTTGTTTTTTTATCTAACAAATGCAGACTTGGCAAGAGACATTAAATAACTTTACTTCACTGAACAAAGATTTTGTGGATTTTGGCAGGAGATCAAACATCTGTTATCTCTCTCTGTTACCTCATTCTCTCATGTCTCTGAGTATGATATGATTCACATTATTATATGTGCAGCAGCTGGTATCATGACTGTGAGCAAAGTGCATTCCTACCTACAAACATCAGACCTGATGAAATATAAGATATGTCATGTCTTCCCTCAGCAGGGACTACTGTATGGAGAAATGAACTAAATGGATGAACTTCAAGAATGGGAAATATGTGCTTGCTGTCTGTAAGGCATAATCACATACAATTTTCCCATGCAACCATTACATTCAATGTCTTTTGTAAAACAATAATGTTACTTTTTCAGGCTCCCAGCAACCTTGGCGTGTCAGGAAAGACCTCTCTCATTCCTCCGCCTCCCTGAACTCTAATTTCACCACAGGTTTTGGTGATTTATTCAGTCTAGTGAATGAAGCAACAGACTAGAATGTCTGTGTGTGAAAGTTTGTCACACTGTACATACTGTTCCTCTTCCTTGTCATCTGAGGTGATTTATGTAAGTAATTCAAAGGTGCCTCCCCACCAAACAAACTTGCATTTTTAATATTCTCTGAGTGGACCTAATTATATGGCCTTATTGAATATGATATGATTCATAATCATATTACGTTGTGTCATATGGAAAAAGCTAAATAAACTTATCATAATCTTTTGGTCATGTTCCAAAACCAAGCTGGTGGTTATTAAGCCTCTTATTAAGAAACCACAACTAGATCCTAGTGAACTGGCAAATTACAGACCCATTTCAAATCTTCAGTTTATATCTAAACTTTATTTTAAAAAAAGTTGTGTTTGCTCAATTGTGCTCCTTCCTGAAAAAAAAAAATAGATCTCTATAAAGATTTTCAGTCGGGTTTCAGACCCCACTACAAATGACTTGCTTCTTGCATCAGACCAAAGCTACATCTCATTGCTAGTTTAACTTGATCTTAGTATTGCGTTCGACACCATAGATCATGAAATACTCATAGATTGAGTTCAAAACTATACAGGTATTCAAGGACAGGCTTTAAGATGGTTTAGATCCTACCTGTCTGATCACTACAAGTCGAGCGCAGCGTTAGTTTAGTCAGGCCACGGAGGCTCCGACCAGCTGATGCGGTCAGCTGTCAAATAGCTCCAATCACTACCAGTCTCCAGTTAGACACGGGACATATATACGTGGCACTACTGCTCGGTAAGTATGTTCAAATGTAGCCTGACTACATCAGACTTCGTAGTTCCACTCAATTTCAGTTCGCTTCTGTACTCAGTCTGAAAAAATGAAAAATCATCTCCCAGCTTTTGTCCGGCTCTAAACCAGCCGGCCAATCAACGAACAGAGGGCGGGCTGAGAGCCGTGACGTAGACGCTAAACTTAGCGTAAGCGCCGAATTTAAGATTGTAGTTTAGGTTATGGAAATCAAAAATTAACAGTGGACATGGAGACACGGGATGCTATTCGCTCTGTTGTGGAGAATATTCCCGGCATTTGCCAACTGAATCCCAAACATGTGTTTGTTTCACATTTTGAATGGAGGTGATGTTGTGACCCTACTCCTGATAGGTTTTGGGGAAAGTTTAATTTATCAACTGTTACCGATCGTCAGCGAGAAACTGAGGAGGGGCTTGCTGTTTTCTCCCGCTGTAGAGAACACCCTTGCTGCTATAACTACAGGGCCAGCTGTTCTATCCCTCAGCGAGGGACGAACACCCCTCAAAAAAAGAAAAAGGGCCTGCTGTTTTCTCCCGCTGGAGAGAACACCCTTTGCTGCTTTAACTGCAGGGGCCTGCTCATCATCCCCTGCATCTCACTACTTAAATTAAAGAGGGGCCTGCTATTCTCTCCCTTCTTTTGAGGGGAGAATACCCCTCTGCTAGCCAGTTGGCTGCATTAAGAATATCTCAGTAACATTGTCTTTTCTCTTTTGCAGGGATGGAACAAGGTTGGTTTGGGGGGTTCTTCTTCTGGCAGTAATACCTCTCATTATGTTTGGAGGGGTTAATGTTTAAGCTCTTGTATGTTCAATTAATTTGGGAGCAAGAACCCCCATAAGGAACTATACCGCCAAAGAAAAAACTGTGTTCAATAAACTCAGGTAACTTGCCAAAGTGGTCCTGTCTATATATCTCAACAAGACTAGATGAAACTTCTAAATTATCTAACCTAACAGACTGTGTTAAAAATGTAAAAATGCCTTTAGTATGCTACAGATACATTCAGAAAGGCTAAATCTCTGACCACCGCATAATCACCATTCAATATTAAACACTATTTTTAAGCCAAATACACTCTGAAAAGAATAATTTTACAGACATCTGGAAGTAAGACACAGTTTTCTCCACACTCGGTGATGAAATCGGCCGTGTTTTGGATTTACTGTTTGAATTTGTTTACTGGATGCTTGGACTTTCCAGGAGTATACCGGCTTAAAATGATGTGATCGCAAAAGCATGCTTTATTTAAGTTTTAAGATATTATTTTCATTATAGAGTGCTAATTGAAATTAGTAATCAAGAATTCATTATTATTCTACTACTCTACGTGCATCCCCTGACATGCTCTCGTGCACCACACACTTAAATCATTCAAATATAAAGTCAGTCCTACCTAAGTTTCACAAAAACATAAAGACGAGGAACGAGGAAGGGAAAAACACTGGATCAGGTGTATACGAATATAAAGGGGGCCTATAGAGCACTATACAGCCCCCCACCTCGGTCAATCTGATCATCTGGCTTTTTTCCTGAGACCAACATACAGACCTGTTGCTATCAGAACTAAATGCCAAATCAAGACTGTGCAGATCTGGACTGAGGAAACAGAATCTGCACTAGTACAGGACTGTTTTGAAGATACTATGTGGGAGCTCTTTGATCATGCAGACATTGAGCAATACACCACCACAGTACTGTCATACATTAAGGTCTGCATTGAAAATACCACCCAGACTAAACATGTTAAACTGATCCCTAACCAGAAGCCCTGGTTTAACAGAAATGTATTTACTCCTCTGAAAGCTAGGGATGCTGCCTTGCGATCTGGGGACCAGGAGGCCTACAGGAAATCCAGAGTTTACCTTAGAAGAGGGATGACTTCTGCAAAGAAAAATTACAAGCTGCGCATTGAACAGCATTTTAAAGAAAATAATCATCGCAGCATGTGGCAGGGAATCAGGACAATGACAAACAATTCAGCAAACTTTGGTCCACCCCAGTGGCGTAGCCACAGGTGTGCCAGGGTGTGCCTGTGCCACCCACAGTGGCAGCTGGCACACCTAAAAATAGATGCAGAATTATTATTTTTTTGTCTCAATAAAAAATGTTTACTAAACCTGAGCTATTGTTATTTACTTAAAAAATATATATGTTTTTAAATCAACCCTTTCACGCGTAAATTACAAATATTTTAATTAACCCCTTGTTTCCATGGCGACGCGTCATGATTGTCACATGACACACAGCAGCCACTAACAGATGTATCGGTATGTGTTTTATTTAGTTTTTCATTTTTTATTTAAATATATACACAAACTTGCTTACCATGTAAATCATCTGATATTCCGGTTCTTCGTTTAAAAACCTTTATAAATTATCTTGATCTGTAACGAGATGAGCGCTGCAGTTCAGAGTCCTGTCAGCCGGATTTAACCTACAGCACTTGAATTCCCCAGTTTCTCCCGAAATACATGAAAGTAAGTGGCTGTTGAACTGGATTATGAACAGAGTAAACTTTATTTTTCTGCTATGTGTGTCTGATTTATGAATAAAACACATCGGCAATTACATTTGATTAGATAGTTTTTGATGCTTCAATAGACATCAGTGTGTATTTTACAAACTACCAATGTATTGTTTTACTAGTGATTATGTATATTTAAATGTATGAAACCTAGAAATAAACATTATGTGGTTGAAAACAATGCATATTAATTGTGATATATGACAAGCTCTGAGCGCGTCTGTTTGAATCTGGCAGTTCTGTGACGTCACTGAACATTCTAAATCATACTCTCAGGGGCACAGAAACAAGAATGGTGCCATAATGCTCAAAATTTTAAAATGTAATTTACATTTTAAATTATTTTTGTTAAAATATATCTGTAATTTTTGATTGCACATTGCTAGCTACCAATATGTCGCAGAGCTCCTTTCCGGCAGCCGGGCCCAAAATCAACAGACAGTGTTGCCAGATTGGAAATGTCCAAGTATCGTCCCAGAAGTTCAAAATTGTCGTATTTGGAAGAAAATTATTACATTTAACAATTAACTACATTTTGACACGAAGGAATGGTTGGACGGAAGCAGTGCGACATAAATGCTATCCCATAATTTAGCACAGTAATCTGACAATAAATGTGGCACACCCAGATTTTCATATGCACACCCAGAGTCTCTTTTCTGGCTACGCTACTGCTGACCCTTCTCTTCCAGACCAGCTGAATCTCTTCTTCGCCCGCTTTGAGGATGGAGCCAGTGTAGGACAGACCATCGTCAGTGCCCATGTGGACGAGCAACCAATCGTACTAGATCAGCACCAGGTCAAGCGAGCCTTGCAGAACATTAACATCAGAAAAGCACCTGGACCAGATGGGGTCCCAGGACGCGTACTAAAGGTGTGCCCACCAGCTTGCAGCTGTTTGGACTGACATATTTCACAGGTCATTGAAGGAGGCTATAGTTCCTACCTCTTTAAAGACTGCTACCATCATACCTGTTCCAAAACAGACTACTGCTGCATGCTTGAACGACTATAGACCAATAGCATTAACACCAGTCATAATGAAATGCTTTGAGAGATTGGTACTGAATTGCATCAAGGCCTTCATTCCAACTAATTGGGACAAACATCAGTTTGCCTACAGAGCAAACAGATGCACCGATGATGCCATCTCACTTGCACTTCACACTGCCCTCACTCACCTGGAGAACCCCAATACATATGTCAGGATGCTTTTTTTTATTTTAGTTCAGATTTTAATACCATCAACTCCAGCAAGCTAATCAACAAACTGCTGTTGCTTGGCCTGGACTCTCACCTCTGTAAGTGGATCAAAAACTTTCTTACTGACAGACCCCAGCATGTCAGACTTGGAAATATTACCTCCTCCACCACCATCCTCAACACTGGCACTCCCCAGGGTTGTGTTCTTAGTCTGTTCCTTTATTCGCTATTCACCTATGACTGTCTTCCCATTCATGATTCAAATTCCATCTTCAAATTTGCAGATGACACAGCTGTGGTAGGGCTGGTAACCAACAATGAAGAGACCGCTTACAGGGAGGAGGTCCAATCACTGGTATCATGGTGTAGCAGAAACAGTTTAATCCTCAACACAAAGAAAACAAAAGAAATCATAATTGATTTTAGGAAATGCAAAATCAAGAAACACGACAGTCTTGAGATACATGGAGAGGAGGTGGAACAGGTCCAAAGTTTCAGATATTTAGGGCTGCATCTGGCGGAGGATCTGACCTGGGGAATGAACACCAAAAAGATGGAAAAAAGCTCAGCAGAGACTCTTTTTCCTGCGAACCCTAAGAAGTACTGGTCTCCCGAAGACACTCCTCAATAACTTATACAGGTGCACAATAGAGAGTGTGCTGGCATACAGCATCACCAGCAGGGTGGACTATTATAATGGGCTCCTCCCCAAAAAGACCATTAGACATTAGCTGCAGCTCATCTAGAACATTCTGACTAGAACCAGAAAATCTGAGCATATCACACCAGTCCCCAGGTCCTTACACTGGCTTCCAGTTACATTAAGGATTGATTTTTAAAGTACTTTTACTGGTATATAAGTCACTAAATGACCTAGGACCGAAATATATTGCAGATATGCTCACTGAATATAAACCTAACAGACCAATCAGATCACTAGGATCGAGTCAGTTAGAAATACCAAGGGTTCACACAAAACAATGGGAGTCTGCCTTTAGCTACTATGCTGCCCGCAGTTGGAATCAGCTTCCAGAAGAGATCAGATGTGCTTAAACAGTAGTCACATTTAAATCTAGATTCAAAACTCACCTTTTTAGCTGTGCATTTATTGAATGAGCACTGTGCAATATCCAAACTGATTGCACTATATTTTCACTGTTTTTTTTTTTTTGTATTATTTATTTTATGTTAAATCATTTTCTAACTGTTTTAAATTCATTTTAAATAAGTCAATTTTTTTATAATTTTAAAAGTTTTAAACTTGCTTGTTTTATTCTTGTTCTTCATTATTATTTTACTTTCTTTTATGTAAAAAAGCACTTTGCACCATTGTGTACGAAATGTGCTATATAAATAAACTTAAATTAAATTTGGACTTGAATTATACTGTGTATTTTTAAATGTTTATATATATTTATTTATTGACTGTTGTTGACAGTGTCACTTTTTAGCTGCTAACTGAGTGATTGATGTCATCTTAATTTTGTTGTGTAAAGATATGCAATGACAATAAAACTAAACTAAACTAAAATAACGGCAACAGGTCAGAAGTGCAGGTATGCACAAAAAAAGTGAAGGTACTCTAAAGGTTCAAATATAGAAGTGCCGGTACTGTATACCAGAGTGTACCAGCCCACTTCAAGCTCTGCTTATTGGATGAAAAAAACAGTAAACAGAATCTCTTTGATTACAATTTGCAACTAGCAAATTGGCTAACATTTAAAGGGGGGGTGAAATGTTATTTCATGCATACTGAGTTTTTTACACTGTTAAAGAGTTGGATTCCCATGCTAAACATGGACAAAGTTTCAAAAATTAAGTTGTACGTTTGAAGGAGTATTTTTGTTCCCAAAATACTCCTTCCGGTTTGTCACAAGTTTCGGAAAGTTTTTTTCGAGTATGGCTCTGTGTGACGTTAGATGGAGCGGAATTTCCTTATATGGGTCCTAAGGCACTTCTGCCGGAAGAGCGCACGCTCCCGTATAGCAGAGCACTGAGAGCACAACAGACTTCACTGATCAGAGCGAGAGCGTCGCGAAAAGTCACAAAAGAAGTGTGTTTTTGGTTGCCAGGGCAAGACAACCCTGCACAGATTTCCAAAAAAAAACAGCATTAAGGGACCAGTGGATGGAGTTTATTTTTACAGAGCATCAACGGAGTTGTGCAAGTGTTTGTGTTTGTTCCCTGCATTTCGAAGATGCTTGTTTTACAAACAAGGCCCAGTTTGATGACGGATTTGCGTATCGTTTATTTCTTAAGGATGATGCAATCCCAACGAAAAAGGGTCACGATCGTGTGTTGGAACCGCAGGCGGTGAGTAAAACTGCTTCAAATATCTCTGCCTCCTTGTTAGTGCGTCCCCTCCCATGCCAAAGACCCGGGTTCGAGCCCCACTCGGAGCGAGTCGTTGCTGCTGCTGCTCTCGTTCAGTTTCAGCCTCGGGATCTGATTCTGGATCATAAATAAACAGAATCTGAATCTGACTGTAAGCCATGGTTTGTTTTGGATGATGTTTTTTTCCTCACGGTAATGTCACAGTTTCCACATGCTCTCAACGCAAAAGCCTACTGGCGCTCGTGATTATTTAGCTCCGCCCACACGTCAGCCGGTCGTGTTTTTTCGGGAAAAATCATTACAGACTATCTTTCTCTTATGAATATAATAAAACTAAAGTCTTTTTGGAGTTATGAAGGATGCAGTACTACTCTATAGGTACTCAAGATTAACAGGATATTGAGTGAAAACGAGCATTTCACCCCCCCCTTTAAGTTTCAGTTACAAAATATTATTACTTACCTATAAGCTCCACCATCATTCCGGTCCCCGAAAAGTCCAAAATCATTGGACTTAATGACTACAGACCTGTCGCTCTCATGTCTGTGGTCATGAAGTCATTTCAGAGACTTGCCCTGGCCCACCTGAAAGACATCACTGGTCCCTTGCTGGATCCTCTCCAGTTTGCCTACAGAGCAAACAGGTCTGTGGATGATGCAGTCAACATGGGATTGCATTACATCCTGCAACATCTCAACAGACCTGGGAATTACGCAAGGATCCTATTTGTGGACTTCAGTTCGGCCTTTAATACCATCATGCCTGACC